>NW_023010158.1:0-38633 GCF_902201215.1 Prunus dulcis
GTCCGGAGACGTGTCGATGATAGTGGCCCGTTTGGCATACGTCCGGAGACGTGTCGATGATAGTGGCCCGTTTGGCCTATATCCGGAGACATGTCTATGAAAGTAGCCCGTTTGGCATACGTCCGGAGACGTCTCGATGATAGTGGCCCGTTTGGCCTACATCCGGAGACGTGTCGATGAGAGTAGCCCGTTTGGCCAACGTCCGGAGACGTGTCGATGTGTATGACCCGTTTGGCCTACGTCCGGAGACGCGTCGATGATAGTGGCCCGTTCGGCCTACATCCGGAGACGTGTCGATGAGTGTGACCCGTTTGGCCTATGTCCGGAGATGTGTCGATGTGTATGACCCGTTTGGCCTACGTCAAGAGACGTGTCGATTGCTTTTGTGAACACTCCATTGGAAAGAAAAGCTTGAACTTGTATGGATGTCTGTGTGATTACATTGCTTTATTGAACAAAAAGATAAGCTTGCATGAGTAACATCAAAAGTAACTTGTCGTCAATGGAGGTGAGGGAGGCTTGCGTGCCTGCTTAGGGCCCAGCTGATAGGTGAAGAGTTTCATGGATAGCCCTCCTGGAGGTGATGGGCATTCCATTGCCTTGGAACTTCCTTCCATTGAAAGATGATGAAAGGTTTGTCTTCCATAACTTGGTAGCTAGTGACGGCTTGGAAGATGAAAGTCGCGTGCTTGATCTTTCTCTTCTGCCCCCTGGTGGTCAGCCCGGGCTCTTAGAGTGAGCTAGGATCGTGTTGATCCATATGGCTTTTTTCGTGGAGGCTCATTGTTAGTTGCGTCACAATCCTTGATTTGTTGAATGGCCCCCCTTGAGATGAATTCTGTGCAATGGCCGTCTCTGACTAGATCTTCGAGGTACCTTTTCCAGGCGAAGCAGTCGTTTGTATAATGACCATACCCTTCATGGAATGTGCAGTATCTACTGGTATCCTTTTTTGTTAGGTTTCCCTTTAAAGGTGATGGTTTTTTCAACCAAGGCATGTCATTTACTTGAGCTAGGATCTGGTGTATCGGGATAGTGAACTTGGTGTACTTCTCTATTGCTGGAGCACCTTCCTGAGGCTGTGATCTGCGCTTGCCGTTCTCTTTGCTTGCCTGCTTAGCTGCTTGATCAGCCTTCTTCGCGGCAATCTGGTCGTCGTCCCATAGTGCGTAGCGCTCTGTTGTAGCAAAGACTTCTATCAATGTTTGGCGGGGAGAGATGGTCAGCTCACGATACAGCTCACATTCAATTGGCAACCCCTCTTGAAGGCGGAGGATGCAATTTGGTCATCACATCCTACAATGTTTGCCCTCTCTGCTTTGAACCTCTTGATGTAGTCTCGGAGGGATTCATCGGACTTCTTTTTCACGTTGAACAGATGGTCAGGGTTCTTCTTGATCGTCCGATAAGAAGTGTACTCTTTG
Source organism: Prunus dulcis (assembly GCF_902201215.1). Lineage (NCBI taxonomy): Eukaryota > Viridiplantae > Streptophyta > Magnoliopsida > Rosales > Rosaceae > Prunus > Prunus dulcis. The sequence continues at coordinate 1,425 of NW_023010158.1, forward strand.
GTGAAGACATAAGCAAGCTCCATGAAGCTGCTGATCGACCCGGATGGCAGGGTGTGGAACCAGTCCTGAGCTGCTCCTCTTAAAGTCATTGCAAAGACCTTGCACATTAACGCGTTTTCGGCTTTGTAGAGGATCATAAGGCTCTTGAAATGCTTCAGATGACTTTCGGGGTCGGAATCGCCTTTGAAGCATGTAAAAGAGGGCGTTGAGAATCGTTTCGGAGGAGCAGCCTGCTCAATTTTGACTGTGAAAGGTGAGGAGTTTGCTCGGTCTACCTCAATGCGTAGTGCATCTTCGAAATTTCCGCCAATTTTTAAGTCTCGAAGTCGGTTATTCACAAGCTTCTCAACGTCTTCTGCACGCATGGCTAGTCGGTCACGTTGATGATCTTCGCGATTTAGACGATGCTGATTTACTTCCTCATTGGTTTGCGAGGGTCGACCTTCTCGGTTGCGCTGTCTAGGCGGAGTGTTGGTGGACTGCGCTTGTGAGGGATTTCCAGTAGTTTGGCGACGAGAATTGGTTCTTCGAGAGCGAGTAGCAGAGCGCCTTTCTTCACGATCCTCATTGTGATGATTGTCGAGTTGACCTCCCTGGGGGCCTATCCTTTCGCGAATGTTTCTCTGCGAGCGAGCAGCAGAGCGCCTTTCTTCTCGATCCTCGTCTTGATGGCCATCAAGTTGACCTCCCTGGGAGCCTAGCCCTTCATGAACGTCTTCCTGCTGGCCCAGGCGAGCGTGGATGTCAGGTCTTGGGCCTAGCCTGTCGCGCACGTTGGTCCTTAAATTCAATCTGGAAGGAAAACTTCATCTGCTCTGAGTGTGGCTTGCGGATGCTTGCGACATGTCCGCGAGCTGATCTCGTTGTTGCGCATTTCCTTGTCCGTTTACTCCTGCTCGACCTGCTTGGTTCCCGTCGAACTGCCTATCGGCGCGTTCGTGTGTCCTTCTCTCTTCGCCCTGTTGTCCAAGGCCAAGGTTTTGAGCCAAGTTTATTTGGTTGAGGAGCTGCCTCATCAAATTGTTTTGGTCTTCCATTCTCTGAGTTAGCTGGTCAACTCTCAGATTAAGGTCTACTTGACTTCGTGGATCGGGAGGAGAGAAATGTGTGGAGCCCAATTGCACACGGGCTAGGGTTTCATTGGATGTGTACGTGGGAGCATGCGTCGAGCATGGAGGTAATGGAGGGAGTGGTTGAAGTTGCTCCAAGATTGGGCCAAAGTCGGCGATGGTGCTATGAAGGTGGCTAGGTCCGGCCACAGGGCTTTGAGATGGTACGGCGGCGGCGGAGGCCGGTGCGGTGGTCCTCGCTGCGAGTCCGGCAGGTGGCACAGTGGTTTCAGTCACACGGGGTGGCTGCTGAGGGTTCATGGCGGCGAGAGGTGGTGGGGACGCCATGTCGATCGTGGGATCGTGGGAGGAGTAGCTTTGGGCCGTCACGGATTGAGCCATAGCGGCGGTTTTGCTCCTCGTGCGCTTGCTTCCAACCATGGTTGTTTGGAAGGCTTCGGTGGATTGGAAAATAGGAGGAACGGATTCCTTGAGCACGCGTTGAGTATGACTCGTGCTCTCAATGAAAGCACCAAATGTTTGTGCAAATAATCTCACGGGAGAATATTCGCTTCTGGATCCTTCAACCTTCGATCTTCCTTCTCTCTCTTCCTCGATTCCTGTAAAAAAAGATTGGAGTAAATAGACCACACCCGGGGGGTGTTGGCCAAAGGCCCTCCGATGCCTAAGTTAGTTCGAGTGTTTGTAGGAAAACAATAGCTAAGCAAAGGGTACGGAGTTGTATGTAGGGTGTAAACCGGGTGGCAGGAGCCGTGTGTGGTGGCCGGAGCCGTGTGGAGAAAATATGGAGAGTGGAGAGGGAGAGAGAGCTTCGGGTATTTTTCTCGGGTATAAGGAGTAGGTTTTTTATGTACCTTGAATGATGAATGAGGTTGTCTATTTATAGGAGCCTCGGGGCTAGGGTTTCGTAGGAATCGAGTTGGGCATGATAATATCTGAATTAAATATATATTATCTCTTAAGAAGATAATATCTGATTTAAATGGTATTATCTTCTCTTTATTAGGATAATATCTTAATTAATGATATTATCTCTTTAAATAAAGATGATATCATATTAATTAAGATATTTATCCCAAATAATTAATTAGCCAGATAAACTGGTGTAATTAATTATTTTAAGAGATAATCTTCTTTTCCACGTGGCGTGCCCTGATTGGAGACGAAAATATATGCTCCCACAATAACCATAGGATGTTTTCTAATTCGTGTCTCCTTATTTTGAAGCTTATTATTCTGACATTGTATTTTCTGTTTCTGTCTTCGTAGGGTTTGAAGCTGCTGAAGGCATCGTTGGTGACCAGTACAGTCCTTACCAATGTGTTCCTCGGTAATAAGAAGGCCTAAACGTTTCTGCTTTGTGATGTGAAATGAGATTCGTAATAATTGCTCTATCTCTATGATTTCAATATTTTCTCATTTCCCTTTGAATGAAATGAAGAAATTGTTTGCTTTATTTGGTTGGTTAGCTTGCACATGCACGCCAAGGTTCGAGAGATGAATTCTGTAACATCTCGTAAATAAATAAATAAATAAATATATATATATATATATATATGAACTGTCATGCTAGGTTATCTCATAAAGATAATTGAATAATCTGTCCCAAAAAAGAAGAAGATTTCCACCAAATGACAATTAAAAACGTATGATAAGGTCCATACAAAAGACGGTTAAAAAACGTTTCAGTTTCTCAAAGTAGTGGGTCTACAAATAAATAGGTCTTTAATAATTTTGTTTACTTCTCCATATATATATGAAGGCGGATCCGTGGAACCATATTTTTGACATAAGTTTTGACACAATTTTTGGGTCATTAAATTACTCCATTTTTAATGGTTGAGATTAAACATGACATGACAAAACAATATTTTTTCTTTAATTAATATTTATACATTGAGATTAAAATTCTGATACCATATTAATTAAGAATTCATTCTCTCTCATCTCATTAATTATCCTTAATTAATTAATTCTCTCTTTTTCTTCTACAGAGAATTGACGCCTCCTCCTCCTCCTCCTCCTCCTTCTCTCTCTCTCTCTCTTCCTCTCTCTCTCTCTCTCTCTCTCTCTCTCTCCCCAAATCAGCTTCTTAATTAATATTTGCATTGTGGTTTCATTTCATATTCATTTTCCTCCTAAATTTCTTCCTTTCACTTTTTTTTTAATGTCTAAGAGGTCTCCAAATCAGCTTCTTAATTAATATTTGCATTGTGGTTTCATTTCATATTCATTTTCCTCCTAAATTTCTTCCTTTCACTTTTTTTTTAATGTCTAAGAGGTGGAAGACCTGATTGTCATCAGAGAATTTATTCAGTGAAATAATTCATTGATCAAAGCTATAGGCAGGCCTAATTGGTTTCATATCATTTTCATTTGCCGATTCAATTAAAGAACTGAGAACTTAGAGATCAATATAGGCAGAAAGAACCATATCAATGCCAGAGAGAGAGAGAGAGAGAGAGAGAGAGAGAGAGAGAGAGAGAGAGAGAGAGATATTAGATTACCAAGAAAAAATGGATATTACCAAAAAGAGAGATTACGTTTCCAAGAAAAAAGGGAGGAGAGAGAAAATTATTTTATTTTATTTTTATGTGAGAGAAAATAAAATTAATGATTGTTTATTTAAAACATTAAAACTATTTGCCATGTTAGATTTAATCTCAACCATTAAAAGTGGAGTAATCTAATGACCCAAAAATTATGTCAAAAATATGGTGCCACGGATCCGCCTCAATATATATACCGCGCATCTCACTCACTCAACCAGCCTCAAATTCAATGGCCCCCTCCAAATCCAAACCCAAAACCAAATCAATCTCTACTTATCCAGTTAGTTTGAAGCTCCTCATCGACAAAAGCATAAAAAAGTTCTCTTCGCCGAAGCTAGCAAGGATTTTGTTGACTTTCTCTTCACCCTTCGTCTCTACCCGTCGGCACTGTGATCAGGCTCCTCTCTAAGAAACGCATGGTCGGTTGTTTAGGCAAACTCTACGGCAGCTTAGAAAACCTAAACGACACGTACTTGCAGCCCAACCTCAACAAGGATGTCCTTCTAAAACCTAAGAAGCTGCCAATGCCAATTGGTGGCGCCCATCAACTTCTTCCTGAGTTGACCGAAGGTGAATCAAACGGTAAAATGTTGTACACGTGTCGGTCATGTTAGCCGTCAAGCTACTCCTACTCTGGCGAGGTATGCTATGTGGCCGACGACCCTAAGGCCATTTGTCCAAAGTGCCATAACTTAATTTCCAAACCCATGACTTATGTTGCTCGGCATGCAGTTCCAGCGGGCGATAAGGGAGGTGGGTGTGAGAGAGGCTGTGACTTACATGATAACGGATGATTTGGAAGTGAAGCCTATGTCTATACAGACTATTAAACCCATATCAAATTAATTGAGCTTCATAATTGCATATCTAAATCCATATTAAAAGAGTGCAGCCAAGCGGTTATACTCTATTTTTTTCTTGAAATTAATAGTATAGTCGGGCGGCGATAATCCATTTTAAAACAAAGTTATTCAAATGAATAGTATAGCCACTGGTTAAATATAATATATAAAAATAGTATGGCCTTTATAATCCGTGTATTTTTTTTGTTTTTTTTCAAATTAATAGTCTAGCCGCGCGGCTATAATTTTCAAATATAAAAATTAGGTCAGATATCATCTTCTTCCCAGCGTTGCCTTCTCCTTCCTCTCTCTCTCTCTCTCCGTCTTTCTTCCTAACAGGCAGCGGATCCTGCGCACTTCAACCTCCCTTCGTCCACGCCTCAACGGCAAAACGCCCGTCCAGACCCTCCTAGAGCCGCCTAAGCCCTCCTAGGGCCGCCTAGAGCCGCCTAGGCCCTCCTAGTCTCGATGTCTCTCTCTGTCTCGATCTCTCTCTCTCTCTCTCTCTCTCATGATGTACACGGGCTTAGATTTCAATAGCATTCCCAACTTAAAAAGAATGATAAGTGAAAATAGTTGTAAGCTTTTTGATGCCTTGCATTACAGCTCCTCCTATTTTCACACCAGATTAATCCAAACTCGCGCTAGCGTGAGTTTGAGGCCCATTTTAATACAATGTTTAAGGCCATTTTACAAAACCCAATCCATTAGTTATATTAAAAATTGTTTCTGATATCTTCTTCTTCCCAGCGTCGCCCTCTTCTTCCTCTCTGTCTCGATCTCTCTCTCTCTCTCTCTCCGTCTTTCTTCCTAACAAGCAGCGGATCCTGCGTGCTTCAGCCGCCCTTCGTCCACGCCTCAACGGCAAAACGCCAGCCCAGACCCGCCTAGAGCCGCCTAACTCCCTGGCGCCTACCCCTAATGATTAGGGTGAAATTGCGGCGGTGTCCTCCCGCCTAGCGCCTAGGGCGATTTTTCGAACCTATTTAAGATTACAGTTCTTTGGTGGAAATAAATATATATTTATTCACTCATCTGTAGATTATATTCCTTATGTATAGGTAATGACAGATTTGTATATGTAGAGTTGCTTTGTGGTCGACTGATGAAGCAGAGTCCAAGGTGACCCTCCACCTTCTTGATCCGTTCACCATTGCCATTTTTGAATAATTTTGAATTTAGGATACTTTTTTTTGTGAAGGTCTATCCTTAATATCCCCTGAGTGTGTGTTTGGTATGCCTCACTGGACTGGACTATACTAAATAACACTTGCAACCCATGTTTGGTAAAAGGGGGGACTAACTTAAATGGGATTCTACAATCCAACAGTGTAAAAAACACGGTACTCGCTCGTCCAATATAGTGAGGACAAAATGCAGTTCGCAAAATAGCGAGCGTGCTATTCTGAACAGGCGAGTCCGACCAACACAGAACCGTCACAACCTCCAATCTCTTCTTCTCTCCTCTTTTTCTCACATGGAGAAGCCTAAACACCAAAGCCAGCGCTTGCACCTCGAAGGCCATTACCTTTTCCCTTGCTGATTATGGTGTATTCAGGTCAGTAACATATATAAATATATATTGACTTTTCAGATTTCAATTTAGGCTCAAAATTTCAAGTTTTCATATTTCAATTGGGCTTACAAGATTACAGTGGTGATGAGGATGTTGATGGAGGCTTTGAACAACGACAACGAGGCCACGGTGCAGGAGGCTCTTGAGTTGTTGATCGAATTGGCGGGGACCCAGCTCAGGTTCTTCACGCAGCAGGGAGAGTAGGTTGGGAAGGAGTGGATCTATTGGCATTAGGTCCAGGTCGGGGCGGGTGTATGTGGGTGGGTCGACACTAAATTTCTTGGGGTTGGTTCAAGGTCGGCAATGAAAGAAAGGAAGAGAGAGAGAGAGAGAGTGTGGAAGGATGAGGAAGGGAGAGAATGTGTTTTTTTTCCTTTTTTAATTTTTTAATGTTTTAATTTTATAATATTTTTAAAGATTTTTTATTTTTTATTTATTTCACACATCAGCCCCAATTTAATATTCCTAATTGAATTTAAATATTTTTCATGTCAAAATCCCTAATTGAATTTTAATATTACAATAATCATTTTTTAGTCCGACACAACACCAAACGTAGGTCTTCATTATTTTTACAATCCAGCTTGTTAGTCCGACGCTGCACCAAACGTAGGTCAGTACTTAATCCAGCTTAAGCCAATCCGAGCTAATCCAATACAGTCCCAGGATTTAATCCAGTCTATGACAGTCCGCCGTACCAAACGAGCCCTCAATGGCTACCACCAGCAGCGCTAGCGTGAGTTTGAAGCTTCTGATTGACACAAAAAGCCACAAAGTTCTGTTTGCTGAAGCAAGCAAGGAAGTTGTTGATTTCCTTTTCAGTTTTCTGTCTTTGCATGTTGCAACTGTTACTAGGCTCCTCTCAACTGATGGTATTGTTGGTTACTTAGGCAACCTTTACCAGAGTGCCGAAAGCCTTAGTGTCAGCTCATACTTGCCACTCAATCTGCGGCCAATATCCTTCAATTGCCATTGCCGACCAACAATGACTAGAATCTTTCTAAATTGTTCTACATTTGTGTGAGGTGGAGTTAATAAAAACACAGTCAAGCCCAAAATTAAGGTCCAGAAAAGGACGCAAGGCAGTTAATAAAAACAGAGCACATATTTTCATCTTCTCCACTCCAGAGAGCCCTACTCTACGTCTACCGTCTACGCCTAAAAAGCTGCACTTGGGTCTCCTCTTGGTAACTCTTACAAAATTCCCTCTCCATCTCTGAATTTTCTCATGTTTTTGTTTGTTTGGGAAAAATATGTAATATATATGGACCAAACTATTTTTTTGAAATTAGGCTCTGTAGTGAAAAAAAATATATTACACTGATTTCTTCAAATGAATTTGTATATGTGGGCAAGCTCTGAAATGAGGTTTTTTTTTCTTATTATTTTTTATTTATTTTTGTGTTGAAGGTCCATGCAAAGTATTTAGAAGATTGTATTTTGAGTTAAATTTTCCAGTTTCTAAATAGAAAAAGGGGGAATATATATTTATGATTATTAGTTTTTTTATACTTTTTTCTTTAGTTTTATTATATATAAATATAATATAATTGCTGTTTTTCCTGCTAAAGCCTAAAGGTGCCTCCTTTAACCTACTTGTTTAGGCGTGTGCGTTCTGGGTTGGGTTGTAGCAATGGCTCTGCTTATTTACTCATTTTATTACAGTTCCCTAATTTCTCTATAAGGCCTGTTGGTCCCAATTCCCCTTGTAACTGCATCAATGGCAACCAACACTGTAAGCTTGAAGCTCTTGATTGACACAAAGGGCCACAAGGTTCTGTTTGCTGAAGCAAGCAAGGACTTTGTGGATTTCCTTTTCACGCCTCTGGCTCTGCCTGTTGGAACTGTGATTAGGCTCCTCTCTAAGGATAACATGGTGGGCAGCTTAGGCAAGCTTTATGATAGTCTTGAACTTCTTAATGACACATATATGTTACCTAAATCTCAACAAGGACACATTGCTGAAACCCAAGGCACCAATTGGTGGTGCTAATGTTCCTCATCTGTTGACCAATGATGAATCATTGGCTAAAAAGGTGTACATGTGTAGGACCTACCACCTCTTTATAGCTGACGATCCTAGAGCCATTTGCCCAGCGTGCAAATATACTCTCTCTACCGAGGTGCCTTATGTTGCAGCAGCGGCTATTGCGGAAGGATCGTCTGGTGGTGGTGGTGGTGGAGGGTATGTGAAAGATGTTGTTACATACATGATAATGGATAATTTGGAAGTGAAGCCTATGTCTACCATATCGTGTATAGCTATGTTGAACAGGTTCAATGTTAAGGAGGTTGGTACCCTTGAAGAGAGGATGGTTCTTCTAGGCATGGATGAGGTGTGCATTCCTAAACTTCTCTCAAAATTTTGAACTGTGAATATATGTGCATCTTGAATATGCAAAATATATATGCACATCAATTACAAACCCCAAGTTGGGAAGGATAGGATAGATACGCTTTTTATGCTTTGATTTCTACTCTACACACTCGATCAATAGACGATACAACCATCATACATTATCATGTAGGCTTTTAATCAAAGCTAATTTGCCACAGTTCATCTGCTATTATATTCTTTTGTTTTTTTGTTTTGGTTGGAGGAATTGTTATTTTGTTTAAAATGATCATTTTCTTTTCGTTAATTTTTTAGGGTCTGAAATTGCTCAAGGCATCATTGGAGTCTAACGCAGTTCTCACCAATGTCTTCCTTGGGAAGAAAGAGGAGTAAACATGTCAACTTTAAGCCTGATCAATTCTGGAAATGGAATTTTGGAGGTTGTTTGACTGTTGTGCGTCTGAGTTCGGACTAGGGATTCATAAAGAGTGTCTGACACTATTATTTTGGAGGTTTTTTGTGGTAATCAGTCAGTTGTAAATTGATGAAATCGACGTCACCATGCTCCTTTTCAGAGGATAGTTTCTTCTGTTAAGGTAGCTGAACCGACTTTTGCTAGAACTTTTGAGCTTGTGTGACTCCAAGATGTTTTTGAGACTCATGTATTACTCTTTTGCTGTTGAATGAATCGTTTTCTTCATTTTTGCTATACCATTAACTCGTCTTAAAATTTTAAAAAAGACCCAGCGTATAGCCGGGCGGCTGTACTCTTTAAATAAAATATATTAAAATGTATAATAGTATCGCCATAATAGTATAGCCGCATGGCTATACTCCGTTTTTTTAATTAATAGTATAGCCGCGCCGCTCTACTCCGTTTGTCTTTATTTTTTTTTTAAAATTAATAGTATCGCCAAGCGGCTGTACTATTTTTACCTTTTTTATAAATAAATCGTATAGTCGAGCGGCTATACTGTTTAAATATAATATATTAAAAGAGTACGACCAACCGGCTATACTCGGTGTTTTTAAATAGTTTTTGAAATTAATAGTATAGCCGAACGGCTATACTGTTTAAATATAATATATTAAAAGGGTATAGCTGAACGGCTAGACTCCTTTTTTTTTAAATTTTTTTTCCTGAAATTAATAGTATAGCCGCCAAAGCCATCAAACGTCGTTTCTTGAAATTCATTTCTCCTTAATTCAAATGAGTCTTCATATTTATGTGGATATTGCTTTCTGATACATAAATTCACGTCGTAGACACCCAAAGCCATGCAGCTGGTTCTTGATCTTTGCCGGGGTTGGGCTTGGTGGAGTGAAGCATGAGGTTGCATGCTGCAACAGCCTCTGCAACTGTGAGATAAATCCATTCTTGACATGTATTCTCAATCAACTCTGACTTGTTCATCTTCTTCATCACCTCGCTTCCCGGCTTCGTCAGTATAAGCTAAACACAGATGGGAACAAAATTACAGAGTTATATAAACAGATGAAATGAAAATTTGGAAGGAAATATTTGACAAATTGAAAGAGACTGTTGCAGATTTTGAACCTGGAGCCCCCTTCTGTCAACAAGCTTTTTGACCTCTTCAAACGTGCTTATCCCACTTGTGTCTATGTTACCAACAGCTGCAAATTAAACCAGAAAACAAATTAATTTCAGGGTAAAAAATGTCACATTAATTTTCTTTATATATATATATATATATATATATATATATGCACTATTTGTTTCCCTTAATTACCAGTCATATCCAATATCACATATTGTAAGCTACTTTCCCCTGCAGATTTGATCCTATCTTCCTCATCATTTATCCACCTTGTAATCCTGAAAACAAGTAGGACTTTGGGTCAACTTTCAAATTATTATTTTTAATTTTGATGACAACATGCAAGAGTATTAGTACCTTTCTCTTAAGTAGTTGGTATTTGCAAAGTAAATGGGAGCATCAATCTCAAGTATGAGAATTCCAGGAACATTGCTTGCATTGGGATACTGCTCAACATTTCTGTAAACCATATATGGCATTCGGAAGGTTTCCTTGAACAAAAGTCCTTGGCCTTGCCACAAACAAAAGTACCTGATAACAGATATTGCAACCTACACACAAGAAAAAAGAAATATTAGTTCTAAGAAGTGATGTTAGATTGTTGATATGGTGTTATTGTCACACACAATAATTTTTTACTGGTGTAACATATAATCGTACGTACCACTAACACTAGGTGGATTTCAATGCTGCCAAAAATGACGCCGATACAGGCACTCATGCAGACAACAAAGTCAAACGTGTCAACCTTCCAGAGGTGAATTGCGGCTTCATAGTCTATGAGGCCGAGCATGGCGGCTATTATAATAGCAGACAGCACAACCAAGGGAGTGTAATGGAATAGAGAAGTGAGGAACAACAATGTGAACATAACCGCAATTGCCATGACAACGTTTGACATTGCCGTCTTGCATCTTGCATTGTAGTTAACTGCTGATCTGGAAAACGGCCCTGAAAATTGATGAAAAAATTTCGCTTAATTAGCAACATGAAATGAATCTAATTAAGATTAAACCCCTTAATTTAATTAGTATTAAATGTGTACGATAAGTGATTAACCTGTGGTGAGGTAGCAAGATGTGCAAGAACCAGCAATGTTCATCATCTCAATGGCAATCATTTCTTTGTTCCCATCAATGTGGTAATTCTTGAATATGGAAAAGCTTCTCCCTACTGCTATTCCTTCCTGCACATAGCAATTAGGAAAACCCACAATCCATTAATTGTTATAATTAAGAACAGTTTGCAATACAACATGGTCTTTCTCGTGATCAACTGGCCTAAACAACATCAGTAACTAAAGAATTATGTTAATTACTTACGGCGAGAACTATGACTCCATTTTTGAAAGCTGTTGTCACAGATAAGGAGACACAAACACAAGGTCTCCAAAGGACATTGCATTAAACCCCTTCTTCAGCTTACCTATCTGAAAATATATATCCACCAGAAAATTCAGGCATTAATTTAAAAAAATTGTCATTATAAATTACATACTACTTTTACATGCTAAAATCTCTATTGCTCCCTCTAGCAATAACTTTTCGACCACATCTTTCTGTTTTCAGGATGCAAAACACATAATCAAAAGCCAGTTTTCTTATAGCGGCCATCAGAAATTGAAGCGAGTTCATAATTTAGCTAAAGTCAAGAAAAAAAAAAATGGACCCGCCTAGACCCGCCTAGGCTGCCGCCTAGCGCGTAGGCCGATTTTTCCAACAGCCTAACTAAACAAAAGCATAGTTTATAGGTTTTGAGCTCTAATTATGAACATCATTAGCGAATTTAACATTACATAACAAAATCCACCACCTGTTCTAGATGTCTGTGCATCATAGATTTTCCAAAATAAACAAAATATAAAGATAATTTAGTTAAAACTACAAGTAATCTGAATGCATTCCACTAAAAAGCAGGAAGCAAAGTAATTGGAGACTGAGCTTAGTGAAAAGATAAACCTTGGGTTGAAGAAACTATCCCACCAGTCAGAGTCTGCGGCTTTAGGCTCGACTAGAACCAAACTTAAGTTTTTCTTCAATTTCCTATCTTTCTTGCTTTTCTTTGATTTCTTGGGAGGCTCCATGAAAGCTCAAATGAGGAATTGCCCACCTCTTTTTCGGCCTTGAACTTGAAGACTTTGATGGGAAGTGTGATTCAGTGAAGCGAGCCAGGGAATGTTAAGCCTGTATAGCTTTTTTTTGGCTTTTTTTTCCATTTTCCTTTTTAAAAAAATAGTAAGCCGACCGGGTATACTATTTAAATATTATATTTATATTTATGTGGTATAGCCGCCCGGCTATACTCTGTTTTTTTCTTTGAAATTAATAGTATAGCCACGCTTGCTATACTCGGGTCCTTTTTTTTAATAATAAATAGTATAGCCACGCGGCCATACGTTTTAAATATATTATATTCAAACAGTACAGTCGGTCGGCTCTACTTTGGGTCCTTTTTTCTATTTTTTTAAATAAATAGTATAGATGGGCGGCTATACTCGGTTTTTTTTTTAAATTCCAATTAATAGTATAGCCGCTAGACTCCATTTTTTATTTTATTTTTTCCTGAAATTTAGTTTCGCCGCCCGGCTATACTCCATTTTTTTAAATTTTTATTTCAATTATAGTACAGCCGCATGGCTATATTAAAAGAGCGCTGAGTTTTTTAAAATTTTTTAAAATAAATAGTATATCCGCCCGGCTATACTCTGTTTTTTAATTTTTCCTAAATTAATGGTATAGCCGCTCGGAATATATGCACCGGGAAGGCTTTCTATTCCGTGCAGGGAAGAAAATTCAGTCACTGAACCTTACATTGTGAGCCATGGCCTTCTCCTAGGAGTCCTAGCCCACTCCACTGTTATTGAGCTTTACAGAGAAACAAGGTGGACAAATTGGAATTAGTCTTATAGGAGATATGTGGAGCCTTACTCAGAATCAACAGAAAGACAGAGCTACAGTAAAGAGAACATTGATGGTATACGGAGCCATTGGTATATGGAGATTATCCAAAGAGCATGAGACATTTGGTCAAGGAAAGGCTGCCCATTTTCACCAAGGAAGAGAGGAGATTGTTGAAGTATTCCTTTGATTTTGTCGGCATCAACTATTACACCTCAAGATATGGTAAAAACGACCTTGCAAGTCTAATGAAGCCAATCTGCTACCGCAACAATCCCTTAGCTCCAAAGAAGCCTCAAGATATGTCTATACCTTACGATTCAGGCTTTACTACATCGATTACAAAAACAATCTCAAGCGCATTCCCAAAGAGTCTGCTAAGTGGCTCCCTAAAGTCCTGAAAGGGTGAGATAAATAGAGATCAAGCTCTAGATGCATGTTGATCAAGACCAAGTTCCAATGTTGAGTTTCATTGGCACAATGCCCTGTACACAATGTTGAGGTTCACTGCAATAAAGGCAACGTTTGAGTGCTTCAATTATCAATCTATAATTAGGCAATACGAAACAAATATTGGCATATTCTGGTAGACAATAAGCTATGTCTTCTTCATCACTAGTTCAATATGGCAGCAACCTCCAACCCTAGTGTGAGCTTGAAGCTTCTAATAGACACAGAAAGCCACAAAGTTTTGTTTGCTGAAGTGAGCAAAGAAATTGTTGATTTTTTCTTAACTATATTCTGTCTTGGCATATTGGCACCATCATTAGGCTCCTCCCCAAGAACGGCATGGTTGGCTGCTTAGGCCAACTTTATAAGATTTGCAGCCCAATCTTGGCAAGGACACATTGCTCAAACCCAAGTCATCATTTGCTGACCAATAATAACTCCAATGCCAAACAGTTCTGCATTTATAATTCTTTACTTAGTTTCCAACTACAAAAATCTCTCTGTATATATGCGGTTGCATTGCACCTTTTGTAAGTGTCTAAGGTTTGAAACTTCAAACTACTGGTCTAAGACTAAAGTTAGAGTTAGTTGACTAAATTACAGTTTGGGTCACGTTATCTTTGTATTAAATTTAAAACACTGATATAAGTACAAGAACACTTCACCAATTCATTGCTTTATTATTCTTAAAAGCAATAATAGCGTGTGTCCTTGCTTGGGTTTACCTCAGTGGTTGAGTTCCTTCCCCTCTCCCATGACCCAGTCAAAAAACAAAAAAAAAGTCCTTCACTTTGATAGGCCCTACGGGGCCAAAAAAATAAAAATAAAACGAAAGGGAACATTTCAAAGACGTTCCATTCTCCCACAACTTAAACAGAGTAAGCTCGTGCCCCAAGTTGGCAAGAGCATTAACCGTAAAATTAGCCTCCCTAAACGCATGCTCACAAGCCATTTTCTCACAAATGGAACACAACAAGATAAGGCCATCTCCAACCATGTTGGGGCTAAATTCAAATTTTTTCACCCTTCAAAATACAACTATTCATGTATTTTCAGGACTCAAAAAAAATTTTCATCCAACCTTGCAGACTCATAATTTGAGTCCGCAACTTTATTAAGTTGTTTAAGAATGATTAACCTCTAAAAAAAATTTATCGTTAATTTTTCTTAACATTATTTTTGTTTCAACATTCGTGATATAATTTTCTAAACATTTTTACCTAAAAAAATTAAAATTCCAAAACATAATAGAATTTCACTTAAAAATAAAAACAAGTACAACAACATTTTATTTCATGGACTTTGAAAGTAAAAACAAGTAGCGCACGATTTATATTAAAAACAATGGAACCACATGACTTATTTGGTTAATTGCAATGCAATCACAGCATCTACATCATCCCAATCTATAGCCCCTGGAGCTGCTCCAGAGTTGTCTTCTGGATTGTAAAGGGAACTTATATTCATCTGGGCCTTAATAATTTTGTTTTGCTTATTCCCCCAGTACCTCTTCTTTCTTGGAGTAAATTTGGATAGGTGCATGGACATTATCCTCTGTTCATTGGCCTCCTTATCTTGTTGGATTTGATAGGCATGTTGTTCTTGTAGGAGCTCTAACTTTCGCCTCCTATCCTCCTTTGCCTCATTTCCTTGTTAAACCAATTCAGACAAGAACTTTCCACTTTGGTTGAGATAACCTTCAACACCTTTCCCTTTCCTTTTTTCATTATTCTGTTTATCTCTTCCCAACAGCCTTGGAGTGGACATGACCACATCATCTTCACCTTCCTTCAAATTGACTGTATTGCCACTATGAGAAGAATCTTTGAATATTTGTGTGGGAGATTCACATAGGTCGTTCCATTTCGGGCAATCTTTTAAGATTTGCCAAGCATGATACAACTTGAAAGGCCTATTCGGAGGTTTATTATCATTCAAGAAAAGTGTTTTTGCATTCATATCCTACTCATGAAATAAAATAAAAATCAAGTTAATAATTGAAAAGATTTAGAATTATAAATTTAAGCATTGAATAAAATGGGTACTCACCACATCTTCAAGATTGGAGCCACTCGCATGCCTTGCATTGGCCTTTGTCATACATGTCTTCCATAGAGAACATTGTTGGTTGATGATCCTGAACCGAGAAGTAATAGCTTGCGGTGATTGTGCCCTAGTTGAGCTTATGCCCGAATCATTTTTCAAAAATTTTTGGTACACAAGCAACCAAAATGAGTCGTTTGATTGATTGGTGCCAATAGCCCCATCTTCAAAAATAGAAACCCACCCTTTGCACAATGCCTCATCTTCTTGTGGTTTCCAATTCACACCTCTTTGGGGTTTTGGGGCCATTCTCAACAAGAATGAAAGTAGAATGAAAAAAATATAACAATGGGAGAAAGGAAAAATATTGATTTTTGGTGGATTATTTACCAAATGAATGGTTTTTTTTTTTTTTTTTTTTGGGTCAATAATGAATGGCTATTTATAGAGTTTGGAATAAATTTTGGGGCTGAATCTGATTTAGATTAATTATAAATATTATTTTGACCATTGGATTTAAATTTGAGTTGTTAGATGTGAAATTTTACCGTTCAGATTGCCTAAAATTAATCATGATCGTTGATTTGGATATAGCCGTTGCATTATAAATAAATAAATAAAACAACCCAGCTTTTGAAATTCAGCCGTTGGATTCCAATGACTCTCTTCATTGAAGCTGCTAGCTGTAAACGCACTTTTAGTAGATAGTCCAAGCATGGAAACCCTAGCCGCTCTCTCCCTCTGTGAGTCCTAGAGGAAAATTCCGTAGAGGGGGGAGGAGGAAGAAGCATCATTGCCCTCCTCCCCCTCTTTTCTTCTCGTCTTTTCCTTTTATGTTAGTGAATAAGTCCACTAAGGCGGTTTGAATAAAAAGCCTCTTGTGGTGGTTTCTTCTAAGCCATGGTTAGATTGAAGTTCCCCATCACTCCTTTTAGTCTATGTTCTCAATCAAATCCTACTCCAAAAACCCGATCTCTAACACCGTTCATGTTCTTTAAATTTGATTTTACATCGTCTTTGACAGAGGTTGCTGCAAATCACCAAATTGTTCTTTGGCAAAGTTATTGTTTTCGTTTATTTGTTCGCTCTTATGCGCAGGTAAATCGTTGGAAATCATATTTTCCACAGATCTGTTACGGATGCGATGGTGGGTGTGGCCGTGACAGCGCTTCTTCAGGTGGTGGTGGTAGAGTTTGTTTAGACTCATGAGTTGATTTAGTGTTTTGGTTATGTTGGGTTTCTGGGCTTTGTTTGGGCTTATGGCTAATTGTGGTTATGTGGGCTATTAGTTTTAGTGCGGCTTCTGTCCGCGTTAGTTTTTCTTTTAGCAAGTTAGTTTGTTGCCCTCTTGGGATTGGTATTTTAGATGTCTTGTTGATGTCTTTAATTGTAACGTTGAAGTTTATCTAATGAAGTTTCTATTTGATTTAAAAATAAAATTTAAAAAAAAAACTGTTAGCTGTCGTGCAAAAAAGCTATTGGCGAGACAGCTTTGCTGTAACGCGGGGCCCAGCTCTTTTTCCTCTTCACATGGGCTGCAAAACAAAGCTTTGGGTTCCACACAAAATACCAATCCAGGCAAAACTTGGACTGGAATTCCACCCCAAATTTCACATTTCTCAAATTTCCACCCTCCAAAATACATCGGTTGGAGAAGAATTTTGAACTCAAAACTGAAAATTTCTGTTTCCACCCAATAGTTGAAGATGGTCTAATATCCTGAATAAGCAGCCTGGTTTATACAGTCAATAATACGCTTAGAATCACCTTTAATCATTCCTATTTGCCAATCTTTATGAATAGCGTAGGCCAAACCATCTCAAAAAGCAAAGCACTCGAACACAATGATAGCAACTTCTCCAATAAGCGCTATTACCTTTTTTTGGGTCAAGGCGCTATTACCTTCAACCATTACTTTTTGCCAACCTACGGGCTATTGCCACCAGCGCTAATGCTCCTTTAAAGGAGTTGCCTGCATATATTTTTTTTAACGAGTTGCCTACATTTACAGTACATAGAAGAAGCAGAAAACTCCGAAAAAGAAAAAGTAGAAAACTGATCAATGAAGTGTCTAGTCTAGTGTCTTTTTCAACTCATTCACTACTTGCTTGTTCGCCTCACTTTATTCAGGTACCATATCTCATCTTTTCCTTTCAATTTCTTCAAGTTGGCCCGAAGTTGGGCCAATGAATATTTTCGGTCAAGCCTAAAATTAAGGTAAATCAATCCTTTTTTTAGGGTACTATCGGAAACACATCCAAGAAGACGGGATAGGGTCTGATATTCATGTATTGTCTGAATTCAATTTCCAAATTTTATTTTTGGTTGGGGTTAATCACTAAGGAGGGGGAGGAGGATAATATTTTGGTGGTTTTCACAACGTGTTAACAGTGCGATTCGAATCTATGCATTTCATGAGAGAGACTTTAATGCAACGAGGATCGCAAAATGATGATATCCTATTCCAAGTAGTTTTTCTGGTCGGGGGAAGGGGAAGACCACACCACTGTGATAAACTCCCATTGACAATTCCGATTAATTTGCCATGGGTTTTATGTTTATGATAATATACTTTCATGTTTAAAAAAAACACAAATTTTTCAAGGAAAAAAAAAAACCAAGTTAGAGAACTATAACAAAGTGACGAAATGGAAAAGCAAGATTCCTACATGATTACAATTTACATATATACTTGACCAAAAAAAAAAAAAAACAATTTACATATATAAAATAATAAAGAAAAGGAGGAAAGAGCAAAAAGAAAGGTCCTTTTTTTTTTTGCCAATAAAAAGAAAAGGTGCATCTAAGTTCGAATTTTCATTTTTGTGATTTAGATTAGTTTAAAATAAATTATCACTTGTATAAAAATAAAAATAAAAATAAAGATTATTCTTTTTTCTTTTCTTTTTGTCATTCACTAAGGTGGAGGAAGAAGAGTATTATATTGGGTTGCCTCAAATTTAAGAGTAGTTTTTAACTGAGGAAACGTTTTCTGTAGGGCATCTCCTATTGAAATGGATGATATTCACCTAAACTCACACACACATGTTAGAACTCGAATCCAAGATCATTTATGGAGAAACTTGGCTCCAAACCACTACACTCTTGGATGCTTAGCAACTAAGAAATTTTATTAAACCAGTGAATTCTTAGCAACTAAGGAAATTTTATCAAGTTTGAGAGGACCGAAATGTATATGTCTATGTAGTACTAGAGTTTCTTTCTTCTGAAAACTATTATAAAGCAATAAAGAAAAGGGGAGGAAAGAGAAAAAAGAAAGGTTTTTTCTTCCTTTTTTGCCAATAAAAAGGAAAGGTTCTTCTTTCTCGGTGGAGGACAAATTTGAGGGACATAGGTGTCTTATGTTAAATTGGTTTTGTCTCAATTTGTCTTTATGAAAATGTGGACTACCAGTTTAGTTTAGGGGAGAGGTATAATTTGAGAGCTTGTGCTTCCCTGACATTTGTAAATTGATAGGTAACAACCTAAAACCCTCAATATTTTCCATCAATGGCAACGGCCGACTCCGACTCCAACTCCTCCAACACCAACACCACAAGTGTGAGCATGAAGCTACTGGTGGACTCAACTCGTGGCAAAGTTTTGTTTGCAGAAGCGAGCAAGGATGTCGTTGATTTTCTCTTCACTCTCCTGTCTCTTCCTGTAGGGACAGTGATTAGGCTCCTCTCCAAAGACGGCATGGTTGGTAGCTTGGGAAAGCTTTATGAGAGTGTTGAAAATCTCGATGACACATACTTGCAACCAAATCTCAACAAGAACATGTTGCTGGAACCAAAGGCAACAGTTGCTGGTGCCAATATCCTTCCTTTGCTGACCAACGACGTTGACTCGAATGCTAAAAAATTCTACATGTGTTCATATTGCAGTAACCGCAGTATTTCCAATGTGCATGGAACCCCTTGCCCAGATTGCAATCATGGTCACATGTCCAATGAGGTGACTTATGTTTCTCCAGCACCTACTGTGGCAAGACCCAGCGAGGGAGGGTATGTCAAGGGAGTAGTGACATACATGGTCATGGATGACTTGGAGGTGAAGCCAATGTCCACCATTTCAAGCATAGCTATGCTGAACAAGTTCAATGTGAAGGAGGTTGGTGCTCTTGAAGAGAAAGTGGTTAATCTTGGCATGGAAGAGGTTTTGATTATTCCTAACTTATTTCCCATATTTCTACATGCTTTTGACTTTTTAATTTTAGGCCAACTTGCAAGTTGCATCCCCATTTTTAAGTTATAGTAGATTTTTTAATGTTGAAGCTTGTTATTTGACATTGTATGTTTTATATACATATTTTTCTGTTGTTAGGGTTTGAAGCTGCTGAAGGCATCGTTGGAGACCAGTACAGTTCTTACAAAAGTGTTCCTGGGTAATAAGAAGGCATAAAACGTTTCTGCATTATGAACTCATCAGTTTCCTACTTCTTTATGATGTCATTTTGGAGCTTACGTTATTCGGGATTTAAGGATGTGTAATAATAAGTTTTTCTAATGTCGGTTTGTTTGTTTTTTAAAAAATGATCTATGTTTTCTTCTGTCTGTTTCAATTAAGAAACTGTTTGCTTGAATTTTAATTAATTTGCTAGCGCATGCACGCCTATACCCCAAGCTTCGAGAAATGATATTCTGCAACATTTATTACTAAATGATGGGATGAATCCATGAATATTGCTTTTCTAATGGAAGTTAATAAAAACAGAGCACCCACTTACCCATCACATATTTTCATCTTCTCCACTCCAAAACACCCTACTCTGCACCTAAAGTTGCACTTCCTTCCTTGTAACTCTTTCAAAAACCCAAGAGACCAATTGGTGGTGCTGATCATCTGTTGAACAATGATGAATCATTGGCTAAAAAGGTCTACATGTGTCGGAGCTATCCCCGGTATGTGGCCGAGACGACCCTAGAGCCATTTGCTCCGAGTGCAACTATACTCTCTCCACAGAGGTGCCTTATGTCGCGGCACAGGCTACCGCAGAAGGATCGTTAGTGTGGTGGTGAAGGAGGGTATGTGAAAGATGTGTAAGAAGGTTTATTACATTAAACCTATTAAAGTGATCTTCTAATCAACTTAGGATTACAAAGACTTATTGTTTATTAGGAACTCAAAACCTATCTCGATTAGGCAAGTCTGTAATCAGTGTTCAATAAGGACAATGAAGGCTTAAGGGTTCCTAGTTCTACAAGGATTGAAATGGATTAATCCTATAGCATGAAGGATATCTCTAAGTGTTTCTTGATGGGCAAGACACTTAGTGAGATGCATATAAATAGAAGGTCCCCTCCTAGATCCGAGATACACAACACAGCTAAACAGAAATTCACCCATCAGAGTTATAGCTATAAGGATCCCACATCAACCAACGGAGAGGGAGGGGAAAAGCTATATGTGCACACTCCCAAGATCTACCTAGCGCCAGGCCTTTTTTGGGAGAGTTCACCGGCTTGGGTTGTAAGAACCCATGAAAGTTGCGAAGTTGGAGGCGGAGCAATCCCAGGATGGGTGACCACCCTGGGAAGTTGCTCCGTGAGCTCCCAGAAACAAATCCGTGCGGGCCTAGGCCCAAAGCGGACAATATCGCGTTACGGCGGAGCCGGTCCGGGGTGTGACAATTTGGTATCAGAGCCACTCTGCCGTGTGGTGCGAGTGTGCCTCTGAGGACGTCGGGCCCTTGAGGGGGGGGGATTGTAAGATCCCACATCAACCAACGGAGAGGGGGCGATGTGCCTTATATGTGCACACTCGCATCTACCTAGCGCGAGGCCTTTTGGGAGCTCACTGGCTTCGGAGTTGTAAGAACTCCGAAGTTAAGCGAGTTGGAGGGTGGAGCAATCCCAGGATGGGTGACCTCCTGGGAACAATATCGCGCTACGGCGGAGCCGGTCCGGGGTGTGACATATAAGGATCGGATTCTCAGGAGAAGAACTTCTATACCTTGCGCTGCAAATCTGTTCCAGCATCATCCAATCTGCGCCAGCACCATGTCAGACTCAGGTTAGTGTTAAACATGTTATGGCTTTAGAGAACTAACATGTGGTATCAGAGCTTAAGTTATATCATGTTTCTACCTAACAAAAGTCGTGCAGGAAATTGAGAAAATAACTGACAGCTTTTAAGTTATAAAGTATGAACATGATAACAGTATAAAGTATGTGCTTTATCATGTTCTTGACGTTTTCTACAGATCATCGCTTACAGTTCTTGTGTAATGATTGAGTGAGCCAAAGCGACTCAACCATTGCATGATCACTGTATTCAAAGTATTATGATCAGAATTTGCACCATGATGCAAAACATGTCGAAAGGCTTTCTGTCCAAAGATGTCAGCAGTTTGATGTGTCTTGTATCATGGTGGATCGACATGGGACATGGATAGATATGGATTAGTGAAAGGTTTTCTTCTATCTAAAGATGTAGAAGATCTTTTGCTCAGGAAATTCATATCTATTCGTTTTCCAGTGTCAATAAGCATGCTTGAATCACTGTCCAAAGATGTGATTAAGTGTGTTTGATTAAAGTTCTGGGGAAAGTTATATATATAAAGTGCTTATCTTGTTTTAAACATGTACAGTCAATCATAACTCCATTCGAACTCTCACTGGCTCAAATTATAAGAAATGGAGAGAAGATGTGGAAATTGCTCTTGGACTTCTGGATTATGAGATGGTTCTTACTGATGAAGCTCTATCAGTACCTGCGAATGATGCATCTGCTGAGACTAAGGCTAAATATGCAAAGTGGATTAAGGCCAACAAAATGGCAATTCTGATCATGAGGAGGTCTATTTCAGAAGAGGTCAGAGGCAGTATTATTGAAACTGAGAGTGCTAAGCTATTCATGGAAGCTATTGCAGAAAACTTCCAAGGCTCCAAGAAAGCTGAAATTGGCACACTCATGAGCCAGCTGACAGATATGAAATACAATGGAGAAGGCTGCATAAGAACTCATATTCTGAACATGGTTGAGATAGGAAACAAGTTGAAGGCTCTAAAAGTCAATGTGGATGAAACCATGATGGTGCACTTTGCCATTAACTCTCTACCTAGTATTTTTAGACAACTGAAAACTACTTATATTGCTCAGAAGGAGATATGGTCAGTTGTTGATTTGATAGGTATATGTGTGCAGGAAGAACAAAGTATAAGAAAGGACAAAGGCAAAGATCAAGTGTGTTTTGTGCAGGATACTAAGTTTAAACAAAAGGAATGGACCAAAAACAAGAACACAGATAAGCAGCAAAAGAAAGATGAGTCTGCAAAGGGCACGGGTCCAGTAGGTTTGAAGTGTTTCTTCTGCAAGAAATTTGGACATTTAAAGAGAGATTGCAGAAGATACAAGCGCTGGTTGGACAAACAAAAGGGAAAAGGTAAGCATGAAAATGTCTCTGTGATTTATGAATCTAATACAGTTGAAGTTTTATCTAATTCATGGTGGTTAGACAGTGGTGCAACAGTTCATGTGACTAACTCTTTGCAGGGATTCAAAACAAAGAGGGTGCCAAACAAGGATGACTTGAAGGTGTTCGTGGGAAATGGAGAAAGAGTTAGAGTAGATTTTGTTGGTTTAGCTAGTCTTGAGTTGGAGTCAGGTTTCATTTTGGAATTAGTTGATGTCGTTTATGTTCCTTCTATGACAAGGAATCTGTTATCAGTTAGCAAGCTTGTAAAATCAAACTTACAGTTTGAGTTTGATGAGTCTGGTTTCTCCATTTTCAGAAATAAAAGTTTTATTGGTAATGGATTATTGATAGATGGAATGTTTCGTTTGAACTGCAAATTACCAAATCAAAGTACAGAGATGATAAATGTGTTAAGTTCAAAACAGCCTTGTAATACAGAATCTTTCACAATATGGCATAACAGACTTGGACATGTCTCGAAAGAAAGAATGAATCTCCTAAGCAAAGAATCAATCCTCCCACCACTTAATCACCATGACCAAGATAAAACATGCATTGAATGTGCAAAAGGAAAGCTAACAAATCTCAGAAAGAAAGGGGCAATAAGAAGTGAGAAACTACTTGAGATAATACACACAGATATCTGCGGACCTTTTCCAGTTGATACACATGATGGTTTCAAGTATTTTATTACTTTTACAGATGATTTTTCAAGATATGGATATGTGTATCTGATAACAGAAAAATCCAAAGCATTGGAAATGTTTAAAATCTACAAGGCAGAAGTGGAAAACCAGCTGGATTCCAAGATAAAAGTTGTAAGATCAGATAGGGGTGGAGAGTTCTATGGCAAGTTCACAGAAAAAGGAAGAAATCCAGGACCTTTTGCAAACTTCCTACAGCAAGAGGGCATTGTTGCACAATATACAAATCCTGGAACACCACAGCAGAATGGTGTTTCAGAAAGGAGAAATAGAACCTTAATAGAGATGGTGAGAAGCATGATGTGTTGTACTAAGCTTCCTACTTTTCTATGGGGAGAAGCTTTAAAAACTGCAAACTACCTTGCCAACAGAATTCCCACCAAAGCTACAAACATGATACCCTACGAAATCTGGTGTAAAAGAAAACCCAGCTTGGCTCATCTAAGGACCTGGGGATGCAGGGCAGAGGCAAAGCTGTACAATCCTATGCAGAAGAAGCTTGATTCCAAAACAGTGAGCTGTTTCTTCATAGGATATCCATATAGGACAAAAGGTTATAGGTTTTATTGTCCTAAAAATAACACTAGATTTGTGGAAACACAGAGAGCAATTTTTATTGAAGAAGAAGAGAAAGGATTAGATGAAGTAGATTTTGATTTTGATGAAGTTTTGGAAACTAAGGAAACTGCAGATGAAAACCAAACAAGAGAAGTCACTATCTTACCTTTTGATGCCTTGGAAGAAAACCGTGCCTCACCAATGGATGCAGAAAGGAATAATGAGGAAGGACAAGTGACTGAACATCAGCAAACTGCAGTAGAAGAAATGCAGACAGATCAGCCAGTACAGACTCCAGATTTACAGCTCAGGAGATCACAGAGACCTAAAAGGCCAGCCTTGTCAAATGACTACTTTGTTTACCTGCAAGAATCAGAGCATGACATCAATCCTGAGGAAGACCCTGCAACTTTCAAACAGGCCATGGAAAGTGACAAAAGTTCACAGTGGTCTGCAGCCATGGAATCTGAACTAGAATCAATGAGCAAAAATGGGGTATGGAAACTAGTCATTTTGCCACTAGGATGCAAACCTATAGGATGTAAGTGGGTTTATAAAACCAAAAGGAATGCACAAGGACAGATAGACAGGTATAAGGCCAGATTAGTGGCAAAAGGTTACACACAAGAAGAGGGAGTTGATTACAATGAAACTTTTTCTCCTGTATCAACTAAAGATTCATTCAGAGTCATAATGGCTTTGGTTGCTCATTTTGATCTGCATCTTCATCAGATGGACGTTAAGACAGCTTTCCTAAATGGAGAATTGATTGAAGAAATATATATGAAACAGCCGGATGGTTTTGCCTCAAAAGGGGAAGAGAATTTAGTGTGCAAGCTGCAGAAATCAATATATGGTCTAAAACAGGCATCAAGACAATGGTATCTCAAGTTTGATGAAGTTGTTAAGTCCCAAGGCTTCATTGATAATCCATTGGATGAATGCATCTATATGAAATTCAATGGAAGGAATTTCATCTTCATGCTGCTATATGTGGATGACATTCTGCTAGCAAGTAGCAATCTGTCCATGTTGCATGACACTAAAAGGATGCTGTCAGATCATTTTGATATGAGTGATTTGGGAGAGGCAAACTATGTTCTTGGAATAGAAATCAGAAGGGACAGAGAAAGGAAAATGATCGGCTTATGTCAAAAGGCATATATTGAGAAAGTGCTTAGAAGGTTCAACATGGGAAACTGTACAGGATGTGATGTTCCCTTCTCAAAAGGGGATAAATTGAGCAGTGAACAATCTCCTAAAAATGAGCAAGAGAGACTGGAGATGAAGGACAAACCCTATGCATCACTAGTAGGAAGCTTGATGTATGCACAAGTCTGCAATAGACCAGACTTGGCATTCTGCATAAGTGTTCTTGGCAGATTTCAGTCTAATCCAGGCCAAGCACATTGGATTGCAGGCAAGAAAGTATTAAGGTATTTGCAGAGAACTAAAGAGTACAAATTGGTCTATAGAAAGGTTGAAAATTTGCAGCTGGAAGGATATGCAAATGCAGACATTGCAGGATGCCAGGATACTAAGAAATGCACATCAGGAGTTGTTTTTCTATTTGCAGGTGCTGCAGTGGCATGGAAGAGCATGAAACAGCAGTATGTTTCAACCTCCACCATGCAAGCAGAGTTCTTGGCAGTTTATGAAGCCACTTCAATGGCAGTGTGGCTCAAAAATTTCATGTCCATGCTGAAAATTGTGGATTCAATACAGAGACCGATTCAGTTATGGAATGACAATACTGCAGCAGTGTATTTTGCACAAGGAAATAAGAGATCAAGTGGAATGAGGCATTTGCATTTAAAGTTCTTATCTGCGAAGGAAAAGATCAGAGATGGAGAGACTGCTCTAAGTCACATTGGCACAGATTTTATGATTGCAGACCCCTTGAATAAAGGGCTGCCTAATCATGTTTTTCACAGACATGTGGCAAGCATGGGATTGCAATTCAGTTTTGATACCTAAAGTCAGTGGGAGTCAGTGGGAGCTAGAGTTCTTGCAGTTATGTTTTATTTTTGATTTTGTTAACTAGTTCTATCTAGTCAGATTCTGTTTAAAGTAGACTTATTTGAATTGTTTTTATATAATGTTTTGCATTTACTGCTTCTGGATGACAAATAGAATAAAGGCCAAACTGTGATCATGCTAGCATTATGTTTTGCAGTTTGAATCTATGAATGAGTCATTAAAGGAGACCTTGGTAGTCTTAAAGGGTGAGCAAAGAACTGTTTTGTTTTATTACACTTACAGTAAAACAAAAGGGTTCTCATTTTCAATCTAGTTGGATGCCTTATGTGTTTTGCAGGTTCATATATGTGATTATAAAAGTCTTGGATGTTATATATCCAGTGTACTTCGATAGTCCTCTATGAATTTTCAAAATGACAGTGGCTTGATAAAGGAACAAGAGAATTTTGAGTTCCACATGGCCATCAAGTGATGAGCAATAAGTCTGAATTGATTATTAGATCAAGTGGGAGAATGTAAGAAGGTTTATTGCCTTAAACCTACTGAAGTGATCTTCTAATCTATAAAGGATTGAAAGACTTATTGTTTATCAGGAACTCAAACCTATCTCGATTAGGTAGCCTTTACCTCAGTGTTTAATAAGGATAATGAAGGCTTAAAGGTTCCTAGTTCTACAAGGATTGGAATAGATTAGTTCTATAGCATGAAGGATATCTCTAAGTGTTTCCTGATGGGCAGGACACTTAGAGAGATGCATATATATAGTATAATAAATCATATACATATATATTCACATTCAGTTCAAGTCCCATCGCTCATTTACAAAACTTCTAGTATGATTTTATATGCTCAGCAGTAACCACAAAGGAATAGTTGGGTTTCTTGTTTGTCCTTGATGTATTAATGTAGAACTTGAGCAGCTACTGCTGAAGAGAGAGTTGGCAAGCAAAGCTTTCTCCAAATCTCCAGTCATTCCTCGCTGGAGAAGAGAGACCATGTAATTCATAAAGAGCGAGTCACATGGCAAGATAATTGTCCCACTACCACTTGAGAGGCCAAACTCTTCTTCAGACATCTTGAAGAGCTCTTGGAAAATGCAGTGAGAGAGATAGGATAACGGCAGTACAAAACGTCTTTCATCAATGGTGTAGATAACAAAAGTTCCCTTTTCACTCACCATGTTATTCATCATGTTGTTGTTAGCTACTCTTGGCGATGAATTTTTGTACCTCCCCACAACATTGTTAACCATGGAGGAAAGAAAGTTAGGTTTGGGTGTTTGAGAGAGAAAGTTGAAGGGAGAGAGATAGAGAGAGATAGAGATCTGTATTTCTATTATCAAAATCTGTTACAATTCTTACTGAACTAAAGCAAAGCTTAATCTGATGTTTATATAGCTGACAACTTCTACTAAGTAGCCTAACTAACAAGCTTAACTAACACTCACGAGTTATACACTGAGAAGCACGTGACCACTCTCCAGCTCATATATTGTTAACACCCCCCCTCAAGCTCAGCTGGGGGAGAGCCAAGGCTGAGATTGGAGCAATGTTTGATGAATATTGGACTATGAAGGCCTTTTGTCAAAATATCAGCAACCTGTTCATCTGTGGGAACATATTGGACAATGAGATCTTTACTTTGAACACGTTCTCTAATGAAGTGAAAATCCACATCCAGGTGTTTGATGCGAGAATGAAAAACAGGGTTTGCACTGAGAGCTAGAGCAGACAAGTTGTCGCTGTGTAGGAGAGGAGCTTCAGGAACTATCATATGCAAATCGCACAAGACTTGTCGTATCCATGAGATATCTGCAGCACAGTGAGCAAGTGCTCGATATTCTGCTTCTGTAGAGCTGCGAGAAACAGAAGCTTGCTTGTTGGAGGACCAAGAAATCGGATTGGAACCGAGGAAAACAACATATCCTATGGTGGATCTGCGTGTATTGGGATCACCAGCCCAATCGGCATCACAATATCCAGATAAGACCATGGATCCTGGAGAAAACGTGACACCAAACTGCAATGTGCCTTGCAAGTACCTGATAATACGTTTAACTAAGCTAAGGTGAACATCTGTAGGACTATGCATAAACTGACAGACTGTGTTGACAGCAAAAGCAATGTCTGGTCTTGTGAATGTCAAGTATTGCAGAGCACCTACAATGCTTCGAAAGAGTGTGGGATTTGGAAGTGGAGTACCTTCATCCTTTAAGACCTGATGGTGAGGTTTAGAAGGAGTGCTACAAGGCTTACATGTATCCATAGATGCCTTTTTGATGAGATCTCTAGCATATTTGGCTTGATTGACAAATATTTTCCCTCCTGAATGGTATTGCACCTCAAGACCAAGGAAATATTTGAGCTTTCCCAGATCTTTAAGCTCAAATACTTCACTAAGAGCTTGAATAACAGATGTCACCAGTGAAGGATCAGAGCCTGTGATTATTATATCATCAACATAGAGTAATAGGATTACAACAGCAACTTCAGTTTTCTTCACAAACAGGCTGGGATCAGAGTGTGAAACCGAAAAACCCAAGGTAGGTAAATAGCCTGTGAATTTTGCATTCCATGCCCGAGGAGCTTGCTTCAGGCCGTAGAGAGATTTTTGAAGCTTGCACACATGATTAGGATATTGAGAATCGACAAAGCCTTGAGGTTGCTTCATGAACACTTCTTCTTGAAGCTCACCATGAAGAAAAGCATTTTTCACATCCAGCTGCCGTAATTCCCACTGAAAATTGACAGCTAGACCAAGAATGAGACGCACCGTTGTATGACGTACCACAGGACTGAAGGTTTCCTCATAATCTAATCCATATTCTTGACTGAATCCCTGAGCAACTAATCTGGCCTTATAGCGAGAGATAGTGCCATCTGCATTCTTTTTGATCTTAAAGATCCATTTACAACCAACAATATTTGTATGTGGAGGAGAAGGAACAAGAGTCCAGGTTCCTTGTTGATCAAGAGCTTGAATTTCTTCAGTCATGGCTTGTTTCCATGCTGGATGACCAAGAGCTTGTTTAAAATAGGATGGTGTGTCTGGTTCTGAAATGGAAGTTAACTGTGTATGAAAGCTGGAAAATTCTGGGAATTGCTTGGATTGCACAATACCAGACTTGGAACGAGTTTGCATGGGATGATTATTCATAGAGCTTGCAGGATGCACCTGCGCAGGAAGTGGTCCTGAATTGTCCATAAGTGAAGATGCAGACTCAAGAGGAAGTAGAACTTCTAATTGTGCATCTGTGAAAACTGGCAGCACCTGATTATCATGAACTGGAGATCTGGAGAAAGAAGAAGAATTGGTGGATGATGTAGAGGAATTAAGCATAGGTGCGGATGGAGATTTCTGAGGCATGGAAGCCACAATAACAGCCACTGGTGGAGATCGAGAGGTAGAGGTTGACAGTGAGGACTGATTTTGATTTTGAGTCGAAACTTGGGTTGTCTTACATGGAAACACATCTTCATTGTGTATAACATGTCTAGAAATGAGAACCTTATGAGTTCTCAGATCATAACACAGTACTCCCTTATATCCCATGGAATACCCCAAGAAAATACATTGATGAGATCTTGGTTCAAGCTTGTGAGCATTATAGGGACGCAGCAGAGGATACACTGCAGACCCAAAGATTTTGAGAGATAGTAAATCTGGATGGCCACCAAACAACTTATAATATGGAGATAGCATATTGAGAACTCGACTTGGCATGCGATTGATCAGGAATGCTGCGTGAGTCACAGCATAAAACCAAAATGGAAGAGATAACCCAGCTGTAGTTAATAGAGCAAGAGTAGTCTCAATAAGATGCCTATTCTTCCTCTCAGCCAATCCATTTTGCTGAGGAGTATAAGGACAAGAGAGCTGATGAAGAATGCCTTTAGAAGCTAGAAAATCTTTGAACATGTGACTAATATATTCACCACCACCATCAGATTGCAAAAACTGAACTTGAGCTTGATAATGAGTCACAATATAGGCATGAAACTTTATGAAAACAGATGAAACTTCTGATTTATTGATCAAGGGAAATACCCACATGTAGCGTGTACAATCGTCTATAATGGTGAGAAAGTATCTATAACCACCTAGAGCTGCAACATTGGAAGGGCCCCAAACATCTGTATGCAGCTTAGTAAATGGTCTAAGACTAGTGGTAGAAGAGGAAGAAAAGGGCAATTTGTGCATTTTGCCTTGTAAACAAGAGTCACACATCTCAGTTGTGGAATCAACAGACAAAGGAATATTAGAAACCTTTAACATGTGATGAAGAACATCATTGGAAGAATGGCCCAGTCGAAGATGCCACAGCTTGGTTTTGACTTGTTGACCCAAGAGTGCATGAGGTCTTGAATTCCCTTGTGCTGCTGGAGGTAGAGACAAGGCTTTATCATTGGCTGCATCTTTATTTGCTATGACAGAAATTGAAGAATCCAAGGGTGACTTGTGAATTTGTGAAGGTTGAGGATGAACTTGTGGAATGGGATAGAGCCCTTTGTCACTCTGACCTTTGTACAGAATCCTGTGAGTTTGCTTGTCCTGCACGTATATGTGATACTCATCAAAAATAACATTGCAGTTATTATCCTTGCATAGTTGATACACAGATAACAGATTGGCTGCAAGTTTAGGAACATGATACACTTTATTTAAGTGTAAAGTGCCTGGTAAGGCGGATAAAATAGAATGGCCAATATGGTCAATGCTCAGACCTTCCCCATTGCCTATAGTAATCTTGTCTTCAGAAGAGTAAGGGGCAGACGCTTGCAATTGATGCACATTGGGTGTCATGTGATGGGAAGCTCCACTGTCTGCTATCCATAGGTCATTTGGAGTATAGGACATATTGGCTGTCATAGCCTGAATAGACTGTGGAGGAGGAGCACCTTGGTATGCAAAGTTGGCTCGATGATAACAGTTCAATGCTATGTGCCCTTTCTTGCCATAGATTTGACACTCAAGGATAGGTGTGGATGAGTTATCTGGAATCCTATAGTAACAGTTTGGTGCCGTATGTCCTCTCTTATTGCAGATTTGGCACTCAGGTATGGCCTGTGATCTCGGAGCAGAAGAGAACCGTGGTGAAAAACCACCTCTGTTGCTATTGTGATTATGGAATCGACCATTGATAGAGCCTCTACCGCGAGGAACAAACTGATTGGTAGAGCCTGATGTATTATTAGGCTGGTAAGACGAAGGAGAGAACTCTGATGACTGATAAGCACCATGAGAAGTATTGGTATGGGATTTATCCCTATTAAAGCCCATAGGAAATGAAGCTTGAGGGTGAGGAGTGATGGTACCAACTGTAGAGGCAGTACCCTGAGTCTGAGAAGCATCTTGAGAATGAGATGATGAGCCAATTTCAAATGGACTGACACTCATCATACCAGTCATGGAGTGATTCATTGCTAACATTCTGGATTCAATATTCTTTTCAACAGATAGCAACTGAGCTCTGAACTCCTTAAGAGCTATAGGTGTTTCCCTTGCAATGAGCACAGTCTTGATCATGTCGAATTCCTGTGGTAATCCATTTAAAGCTGCAATGATAATGTCATCATCTGAGAGCTTAAATCCTGCTGCTGCCAACTGATCTCGTATGTGCTTTAGACGAAGCAAGAATTTTTCTACTGAATCACCACCCTTGTGGATAGTGTGCAACTCAGTTTTGAGTTGATTGACACGAGCTCTTGATACAGAGGCATATCTATCTGTGAGGCTTAGCCACGCATCCCTGGCCGATTTACAACCAATGACATACTCTATTGCCTCATCAGACAGTGTTGCAAGCAGCAAACTTAGCAAGGATTTATCAACTTGAATCCATTGACGATAGCTCTCAGTGAGCTCAGTTGTAACTCCTTCGGACTCAGAGATAACATATTTAGATGGACACACAGAAGAGCCATCAAAATGGCCATATAAGTCATATCCTTGAAGAACAGACTCCAATTGATAGTTCCATTTCACAAAGTTATCATCATTCAACTTAATAGTCAAAACACCTAAGAGAGTCTCAATTTTCGGAGCAGTGATTGTCATGGCAGTATAGAATCAAAGAATCAGAAATTGCTTCAAGAAATCAAAAGATGATCTTCCAAGAAAACAGATCCAAGAAATTGCTTCGTGCTTCAAGAAAACAGAGAAATTGCTTCGTGCTTCGAATTGAAAAATTGCTTCGTGCTTCAAGACTTAAAAAATTGCTTCGTGCAACAGGTAATCAGAAAAATCGGCTTCGTGCTTCAAGAAATTACAAAGCAAGCTTCGTGCTTTTAATGATTCAAACTTAAACTGAAATTGAGGACAGAATCAGCATACCAAAGATGAATGTATCATCGAGTCAAGAAGAACAATGCTCGAAGAAAATTGGCGACAAACACTTGCAAAATCGGCAGAAATAGTATCAAACTTGAGGAAAGCATCTGCATTCAACGA
Source organism: Prunus dulcis (assembly GCF_902201215.1). Classification (NCBI taxonomy): domain Eukaryota; kingdom Viridiplantae; phylum Streptophyta; class Magnoliopsida; order Rosales; family Rosaceae; genus Prunus; species Prunus dulcis. Next base: position 33,861 of record NW_023010158.1, read on the forward strand.
ATCGCCATTGATGCAATCGAAGAGTGAGTATGACATAGAAGAGCGGAAGCAAAAATGATCAGGAATCAAAGAGCCGAAGCTCTGATACCATGTTAACCATGGAGGAAAGAAAGTTAGGTTTGGGTGTTTGAGAGAGAAAGTTGAAGGGAGAGAGATAGAGAGAGATAGAGATCTGTATTTCTATTATCAAAATCTGTTACAATTCTTACTGAACTAAAGCAAAGCTTAATCTGATATTTATATAGCTGACAACTTCTACTAAGTAGCCTAACTAACAAGCTTAACTAACACTCACGAGTTATACACTGAGAAGCACGTGACCACTCTCCAGCTCATATATTGTTAACAAGCATCTCTCTTTTGCCACTTGCTAGCAATTTTAATGAGTCTCTTGGGGCTGATTATTTTTTCCATGGAGGAGATATATAAAATGACCCAATTGAACAATAAAAGCAACTTTGTATTTCTAGGAATGCTAAGAACTGATTGATGGAGAACAAGGGGGATTGGTTTCCTATTTATATCTGTTCTCCAGACGACGCTAGAAATTAATAATTCGTTATGTCGGCATAGTACTTCGTTGCCTAGTTTTGTTAGTTGGAAAAAAATGCTTTAGTTGCTTGGAGGTGAAAATTCCAATGTGCTGCAATGTTTTGGATGTTTAAACTTATGTCAAGTTTATGTCTTGTGGCTCAAGGACACAAGAGATCTTACCAGTAGGATAGTTCATTATGATATAAAGTTGTAATGAACCACCGTATTAAACTATAGGCTTGTTTGGGAGTGATTCTAAATATGTCAAAAAATACTTTTATGGAGAATCACTTCTCCAAATAATCACTTTAAGTAGTTTTAAGTGATTTTATGGAGAAACACATGGGAGGTGTTTCTGCCCAAAATCTTTTAAAATCACTTAATGTGATTATATGAAAAAACACATGAGAGGTGATTCTCCTAAAATTGATTTTATATACTTATTTTATAAAGCCGTACTTTCTTAGTACTTTGAATGGAGAAAATTCTTTTGGTTGCCTTGGAGAAAATTCCAATGTTCAAGAGAGCCAGATAATGTAAAGTTTTTAAAATTACTTCGTGTTATAATATGCGTTGTGGTTATGGCTTAAGGACACAACAGATTATACCGTTCGTTAGTATTATCAGTTGGTTACTAAGAAATCTGAAGTTCCAATTCTTGGAAAGTTCGTTAGTACTACGTACCTTTTGTCCAAATATCGTTGTCATATCTAACACTAATGAATTAGAAAAGGAATTCGATGTGAAATATATAATATTTTGTGCGTCAAAAATTGTAAGTTTTACACTAACCTTGAACTTGCCGAATTAATTTGGGAAATTCTCTCAAATGTTGGAGTAATAGAGGCCACGTGTTGTTAACTGCTTATGAAGTGTTATCAAAGTTAGTTAGCTGATAAGTTGGGCTTAGTTAGAGTCAGTTAGCCTAGCTAAGAGCCAAATTGTACTCATATAAAAACAGAGTGTTTGATGCCAATACTCTCAGGTTCGAACACTTATGGCATATTGGTAGTGTGTGTGTGAGAAAATCCCCCTCCGCTTCATAACTTTGACCCAAAAAAACAATGTTATTGAAAGCCTTGATCTTCAGTATTTTTTGTTCTTAATTTTCCTTCAGTTTCTCTTAAATATTAACATGTTATCAAGTCCACGTTATTCACATGACAGATCCAACACTCTCACGTTAGCAAATCCATTTGGAATCAAGTGCTTTCTATTACTTTACCTGCGAGTGCTGGAAATTAATAATTAGTTATATTCAGTGGCGGATCTAAGAATTTTTCAAAAAAAAGGCAATATTCGATTGAAGATTACTAGCAATGTTTCATAACTTTATAATTAAAAAATACAGAAAATAATAATTATTATAAAAAAAATAGAAATAAAAAACCAGAAGAAAAAAAGACCAAAAGGGGACAAATTAAACACAGACCTTTGAGATTTGGGTCTGTTGGCTTCTTCAATTCAATTTAGGACTCTCTTTATATTAAATTATTAATAATATTAATTGTATTTGGCAGTGGGTTCCTATCTATTTAGTTGCTTATTGGTGGTGAAAATTTCAATGTGCTGCAACCGATAAGAACTGTAATAATAGTGCTATTTGGGAACTTCGCTAATAGTGGTGTTTGAGAGCATTTCCTTATAAATTAATGTACAACAAAATACAGAACAAAGTGAACGTAACCTAATCCAGATGTAAAATTATAAGAATCCATAGTTTTTTGGTGGCTGATTGCTTACATTTTTAGTACTGTGTCATGTTAGGAATGTGCCCTAGGCAGTAAAACCTCATCTCTGTATTCATATTAATAAATTAAAAAATGTGTTTCATCCTAAAACATACGCCCCTGAGGTTTACGAAATTTTTAATATCATTCTAAAATTATTGAAGAGACTGTTAGAGATGCTCTCAGTAGCACATTTCAACTTTAAAATGGGCTTTTGAATGATTTTAAAAAGATAAAACTTTAAATTTCTAGATCCACCAAAGTTAGCCAAAAAGTAATTTCTATTTATAATCATAGCAATATAGTAGTATGATAATAATCATAGCAACATAAAACTCTTTAAACTTTTGAAATTATCCTTTGACGTAATCTCCACAACTTCCTCAGGAGGCACTAGTGTCTTCTTAACATCAAAATGATGGTAATACTTTCAAATCGCTTGTTGCACGATGTATTGAATTTACTCAAATTATAAAACGTAAGATGGTGTATTGAATTCATTCCAATGATAAAACGTAATACTTATAATGAGTTTATAGTTACACATCCATGATTGAGTGTCCAATTACAATATTCCTGTAAATTCCATAGTTGAGAGTTTTAGAAGCAAAATTATCGCCGCGTAAACTAAAAACAAACGTACAGGAACAAGTCATGAAACATTGGAAAGCGAAGATAAATAAAGCATGATCTCCATGATGTATTTATACATCATATACAAATATATTCACATTCAGTTCAAGTCCCATCGCTCATTTACAAAACTTCTAGTATGATTTCATGTGCTCAGTAATAACCACAAAGGAATAGTTGGGTTTCTTATTTGTCCTTGATGTAGTTTAGAACTTGAGCAGCTACTGCTAAAGAGAGAGTTGGCAACCAAAGCTTTCTCCAAATCTCCAGTCGTTCCTCGCTGGAGAAATGAGAGTATGTAATTCATGAAGACCGAGTAACATGGCAAGATAATTGGCCCACGACCACTTGAGAGGCCAAACTCTTCTTCAGACATCTTGAAGAGCTCTTGGAAAATACAGTTTGAGAGATAGGATAACGGCAGTACGAAACGGCTTCCGTCAATGGTGTAGATAACAAAAGTTCCCTTTTCACCCACCATATTATTCAGCATGTTGTTGCTAGCTGCTGCTCTTGGCGATGAATTTTTGTTCCTCCCCATAGCATCTCTCTTCTGCCACTTGCTAGCAATTCTAATGAGCCTCTTGGGACTGATTATATTGTCCATGGAGATGATATAAAATTACCCAATTCAGCACTAAAAGCCTCTTTATATATGTTCTCTATAAAACACTTGTTGGTTGGTGGTGAGAATATCAATGTGTAGCAAAACAAACAGTTTTTGGATGCTTTAAATTATGTCAAGTTATGTCTTGTTTTTGGATAAAGCCGCACACCAAATGAATTTGTTAAGTTTATTTTGTAAAGCCGTACATGATTAGAGAATTCTTTTGGTTACCTTGTATGGAGAAAATTCCAATGTTCATAAAATGTCATGTTCCTTAAGGACACAGCATATAATATTATCAGTTGGTTACTGTGGGAGCATATATTTTCGTCTTCAATCAGGGCACGCCACGTGGAAAAGAAGATTATCTCTTAAATTAATTAATTAAACCAGTTTATCTGGCTAGTTAATTAATTGGGATAAATATCTTAATTAATATGATATTATCTTTATTTAAAGAGATAATCTTCTTAATTAAGATATTATCCTAATAAAGAGATGATAATATCATTTAATTCAGATATTATCTTCTTAAGAGATAATATCTTTAATTCGGATATTATCAAAGCCGACTCGATCCCTACGAAACCCTAGCCCCGAGGCTCCTATAAATAGACGGCCTCATTCATCATTCAAGGGACGACTTCAGAAAACCTACTCCTTATACCCGAGAAAAATACCCGAAGCTCTCTCTCCCTCTCTACTCTCCATATTTTCTCCACACGGCTCCGGCCACCACACACGGCTCCGGCCACCCGGTTTACACCATACATACAACTCCGTACCCTTTGCTTAGCTATTGTTTTCCTACAAACACTTAAACTAACATAGGCATCGGAGGGCTTTTGGCCCACACCCCCCCGGGTGTGGTCTATTTACTCCAATCTTTTTTACAGGAATCGAGGAAGAAAGAGAAGGAAGATCGAAGGTTGAAGGATCTAGAAGCGAATATTCTCCCGCTAGATTATTTGCACAAACATTTGGTGCTTTCATTGAGAGCACGAGTTATACTCAACGCATGCTCAAGGAATCCGTTCCTCCTATTTTCCAATCCACCGAAGCCTTCCAAACAACCATGGTTGGAAGCAAGCGCACGAGGAGCAAAACCGCCGCTATGGCTCAATCCGTGACAGCCCAAAGCTACTCCTCCCACGATCCCACGATCGACATGGCAGCCTCACCACCTCTCGCCGCCATGAACCCTCAGCAGCCACCCCGTGTGACTGAAACCACTGTGCCACCTGCCGGACTCGCAACGAGGACCACCGC
>NW_023010159.1:0-31374 GCF_902201215.1 Prunus dulcis
ACTAGTTTTTTTAAAAAACAGACCAAGTAATGTGGTCATAAAATAAAATAAAAATGACAACCAAAGAGATATTGTTTTTTAAAACTTTAATTCTTTCGTGTTATTCAGTGGATCAAACACGAAATTAGTAAGAAATAATCATATTTAGCACACACTAAAGAAATTAGTAATATTTACTTGTTTTGAGATTCAGAACTACGTGCTTGAGACTAAAATATACAATTATTTTATATTAGTTAACTTCGTTGTAATCCTTATCTGCACAACTTTATCTGTTTTTCAAGTGATTAAAAGAGGTCATTCAGAACCATCACTTATATTTGCCATATTTACTACAACAGTTTGAGAATAGAAGACTATTTCTTATAAACTTTTGAATTTCATGTTGTCGCCTAATTAGCGAAAATTGTTAGGTGTTACACTATTTCAATTACTTTTTTTTCGTTGTGTACGGTAATTTAGAATCACTTCACTGTTTGCTCGTGTACCACACCTTTATCATCACAGTATTATGAAATATAAAAAAATTCAAACCAAGTAAACTATAAGTAAGAAGGTGATGTTATTTATTATCCATTCAAACATTTAACGAACATATTGGGAGAACATAAGCCTTTTGGTGCACGTCATAAGTATATGCTATATATTGATGTATCAAGTAGCGATGATTATGGCATTTCCTTCTGTGCTTGCGGTTGTGTAGAGATGTCTTGAAGAATGAACTTCGATATTTTATTTGGCGGACACTTACACCAATTCTCGACGCATGTGCATGGGCCGCATAGAGCAGATGTTTGGCACGGATAACGAGTAACTGGACCTCTTGCTTCGGCTCCAAATTGCACACCTACCACAATTAATATTTCCATAATTCATAATAAAACTGTTTTTTGCCTTTATTGTGAACATACTGCTTTATGCATAAGTTTACGTTACAAAAATATACACTTAAACTCGACTTTATGGCTGAAAATATCGACAATTGTTAGGTTAAAGTATATAATTTTAACGATGTATCAAGGACATATACACATTTTCAAAATAAGTGAAGTCAACCAGGTTGGAGAAAAAAATTCCTATATGCAGTTGTATTGTTCAAAGAAGTCAGCCCCTGAGGTTAGCCTAGGTTGTTAGGATTAACGTTCGGATTATAGTATGTCAAGAATAAATTTCTCTTTCATTGTAACAAAAATAAAAATTGAGAGAAGTATTTTACCATTATATGAAACAAGAAGGAGCACAATGAGGAAAGCTGACTTGAATGAACCTTTCTCCATATCTATTCAATTTGTTGAAGGCAAGGAAGGATTATAGGTTTGTACGTGGTATAAAACTTGAATTCGGAGTCACTAGTTTTTAAAAAGACTACAATATATATATAGGTGAATTTGAAAACTATTTTCTATGATTGCACATCTCGGTGAGGTTGGATTCAACGAATTGTTCATGCATGAATTTTGTAAACAAATCAATTTATCGAACTATAATGGTAAATAAGTTATGATAATAAGATTGCGATTTGATGCCTAGTATAATTAGGTGCATATTCAAGCTATATAGCTTAATTTCTAACTTATTTGTGCTCTCCAAACCTAAGATTATATGTAACTTATTTTTTGAAATGGAAAGTTAAATAAATTGTGTATTCATGAAAGGAAATATTATTTTAAGAGATGAATTTGTTCGACCAGAATGGTAACTAAATTAGCGTATTAGGTTTCAAGCCAAAACAGGTACGACCTTAATTCAAAGTATGTATATTTTATTATTGGCGTTATTTCCTGTACAAAAGTATGACGTTAAGCAACGCCATGACGAGCGCATTGAATTCAAAGAATTGTTCATGTATGGATTTTCTATAATAAAAAATCAATGTATCGAACTATAATGGTAAATAAATTGGCATAATAAGATTGCGATTTTATTCCTTATATAATTAGTGGCTTTAAATTATTGAAACAATATCACTTAAATTTCTAAGTTACCAGTGCTTTCCCAACTGTCGAATATATGTAACTTAATTTTCACATGTACATGTGTACATAACTAGAAATCCTATAAATTGCGTATTCCTGAGAGGTTTTTTTTTTTTTTTTTCCAGAGTTTAATTTGTTGAACAAAACGGTAACTACATTGACATATTATGTTTCATGCCATAAATAACTTGGCAACCTAAACGAGTACAACTTGCAAATAAAGTATATATGACTCCAAGGACGGCGTTGTTTGTTGGTACGTAAGTATGAACTCTAGTAAATCTTCGATGAAACCACGGTAGATTGGAATTTCGAGTTCTCAATATTATCTTACTGAAACTAAGGCCAGAGTCAAATCCCAATATATTATCGAATTAATGGACCTTGATGGTACACTTTTTAAAATATAAAAATGCTACGTTGCCGAACTCGTTTACCAATTTTTTGTATGCGAAAGAGATACTAGGTTTTTTAAAACAGAGTTATTTGGTGATAAAATAAAATAAAAATGACAACGAAAGAGATATTTTTTTGAAAACTTTAATTCTTTCGTGTTATTCAGTGGATCGAACACGAAATTAGTAAGAAATAATCATATTTTGCACACACTAAAGAAATTAGTAATATTTACTTGTTTTGAGATTCAAAACTACGTGCTTGAGACTAAAATATACAATTATTTTATATTAGTTAACTTCGTCGTAATCCTTATCTGTACAACATTATCTGTTTTTCAAATGATTAAAAGAAGTCATTCATAACCATCACTTATATTTGCCATACTTACTACAACAGTTTGAGAATAGAAGACTATTTCTTATAAACTTTTGAATTTCAAGTTGTCGGCTAATTAGCGAAAATTGTTAGGTGTTACACTATTTCAATTACTTCTTTTTTCTTTGTGTTCGGTAATTTCGAATCACTTCACTGTTTGCTCGTGTACCAGACCTTTATCATCACAGTATTATGAAATAGAAAAAAATTCAAACCAAGTAAACTATAAGTAAGAAGGTGATGTTATTTATTATCCATTCAAACATTTAACGAACATATTGGGAGAACATAAGACTTTTGGTGCACGGCATAAGTATATGCTATATATTGATGTATCAAGTAGCGATGATTATGGCATTTCCTTCTGTGCTTCCGGGTGTGTAGAGATGTCTTGAAGAATGAACTTCGATATTTTATCTGGCGGACACTTACACCAATTCTCGACGCATGTGCATGGGCCGCATAGAGCAGATGTTTGGCACGGATAACGAGTAACTGGACCTCTTGCTTCGACTCCAAATTGCACACCTACCACAATTAATATTTGCATAATTCATAATAAAACTATTTTTTGCCTTTATTGTGAACATACTGCTTTATGCATAAGTTTACGTTACAAAAATATACCCTTCAACTCGACTTTATGGCTGAAAATATCGACAATTGTTAGGTTAAAGTATATAATTTTAACGATGTATCAAGGACATATACACATTTTCAAAATAAGTGAAGTCAACCAGGTTGGAGAAAAAAATTCCTATATGCAGTTGTATTGTTCAAAGAAGTCAGCCCCAGAGGTTAGCCTAGGTTGTTAGGATTAACGTTCGGATTATAGTATGTCAAGAATAAATTTCTCTTTCATTGTAACAAAAATAAAAATTGAGAGAAGTATTTTACCATTATATGAAACAAGAAGGAGCACAATGAGGAAAGCTTACTTGAATGAACCTTTCTCCATATCTATTCAATTTGTTGAAGGCAAGGAAGGATTATAGGTTTGTACGTGGTATAAAACTTGAATTCGGAGTCACTAGATTTTAAAAAGACTACAATATATATAGGTGAATTTGAAAACTATTTTCTATGATTGCACATCTCGGTGAGGTTGGATTCAACGAATTGTTCATGCATGAATTTTGTAAACAAATCAATTTATCGAACTATAATGGTAAATAAGTTATGATAATAACATTGCGATTTGATGCCTAGTATAATTAGGTGCATATTCAAGCTATATAGCTTAATTTCTAACTTATTTGTGCTCTCCAAACCTAAGATTATATGTAACTTATTTTTTGTAAATGCATGTTTAGAAATGGAAAGTTAAATAAATTGTGTATTCATGAAAGGAAATATTATTTTAAGAGATGAATTTGTTCGACCAGAATGGTAACTAGATTAGCATATTAGGTTTCAAGCCAAAACAATTACGGCCTTAATTCAAAGTATATATATTTTATTATTGGCGTTATTTGCTGTACAAAAGTATGACTTTAAGCAACGCCATGATGAGCGCATTGGATTCAAAGAATTGTTCATGTATGGATTTTCTATAATAAAAAATCAATGTATTGAACTATAATGGTAAATAAATTGGCATAATAAGATTGCGATTTTATTCCTTATATAATTAGTGGCTTTAAATTATTGAAACAATATAACTTAAATTTCTAAGTTACCAGTGCTTTCCAAACTGTCGAATATATGTAACTTAATTTTCACATGTACATGTGTACATAACTAGAAATCCTATAAATTGCGTATTCCTGAGAGGTTTTTTTTTTTTTTTTTCCAGAGTTTAATTTGTTGAACAAAACGGTAACTACATTGACATATTATGTTTCATGCCATAAATAACTTGGCAACCTAAACGAGTACAACTTGCAAATAAAGTATATATGACTCCAAGGACGGCGTTGTTTGTTGGTACGTAAGTATGAACTCTAGTAAATCTTCGATGAAACCACGGTAGATTGGAATTTCGAGTTCTCAATATTATCTTACTGAAACTAAGGCCAGAGTCAAATCCCAATATATTATCGAATTAATGGACCTTGATGGTACACTTTTTAAAATATAAAAATGCTACGTTGCCGAACTCGTTTACCAATTTTTTGTATGCGAAAGAGATACTAGGTTTTTTAAAACAGAGTTATTTGGTGATAAAATAAAAATGACAACGAAAGAGATATTTTTTTGAAAACTTTAATTCTTTCGTGTTATTCGGTGGATCGAACACGAAATTAGTAAGAAATAATCATATTTTGCACACACTAAAGAAATTAGTAATATTTACTTGTTTTGAGATTCAAAACTACGTGCTTGAGACTAAAATATACAATTATTTTATATTAGTTAACTTCGTCGTAATCCTTATCTGTACAACATTATCTGTTTTTCAAATGATTAAAAGAAGTCATTCATAACCATCACTTATATTTGCCATACTTACTACAACAGTTTGAGAATAGAAGACTATTTCTTATAAACTTTTGAATTTCAAGTTGTCGGCTAATTAGCGAAAATTGTTAGGTGTTACACTATTTCAATTACTTTTTTTCGTTGTGTTCGGTAATTTAGAATCACTTCACTGTTTGCTCGTGTACCACACCTTTATCATCACAGTATTATGAAATATTAAAAATTTCAAACCAAGTAAACTATAAGTAAGAAGGTGATGTTATTTATTATCCATTCAAACATTTAACGAACATATTGGGAGAACATAAGACTTTTAGTGCACGTCATAAGTATATGCTATATATTGATGTATCAAGTAGCGATGATTATGGCATTTCCTTCTGTGCTTCCGGGTGTGCAGAGATGTCTTGAAGAATGAACTTCGACATTTTATCTGGCGGACACTTACACCAATTCTCGACGCATGTGCATGGGCCGCATAGAGCAGATGTTTGGCACGGATAACGAGTAACTGGACCTCTTGCTTCGACTCCAAATTGCACACCTACCACAATTAATATTTGCATAATTCATAATAAAACTATTTTTTGCCTTTATTGTGAACATACTGCTTTATGCATAAGTTTACGTTACAAAAATATACCCTTCAACTCGACTTTATGGCTGAAAATATCGACAATTGTTAGGTTAAAGTATATAATTTTAACGATGTATCAAGGACATATACACATTTTCAAAATAAGTGAAGTCAACCAGGTTGGAGAAAAAAATTCCTATATGCAGTTGTATTGTTCAAAGAAGTCAGCCCCAGAGGTTAGCCTAGGTTGTTAGGATTAACGTTCGGATTATAGTATGTCAAGAATAAATTTCTCTTTCATTGTAACAAAAATAAAAATTGAGAGAAGTATTTTACCATTATATGAAACAAGAAGGAGCACAATGAGGAAAGCTTACTTGAATGAACCTTTCTCCATATCTATTCAATTTGTTGAAGGCAAGGAAGGATTATAGGTTTGTACGTGGTATAAAACTTGAATTCGGAGTCACTAGATTTTAAAAAGACTACAATATATATAGGTGAATTTGAAAACTATTTTCTATGATTGCACATCTCGGTGAGGTTGGATTCAACGAATTGTTCATGCATGAATTTTGTAAACAAATCAATTTATCGAACTATAATGGTAAATAAGTTATGATAATAACATTGCGATTTGATGCCTAGTATAATTAGGTGCATATTCAAGCTATATAGCTTAATTTCTAACTTATTTGTGCTCTCCAAACCTAAGATTATATGTAACTTATTTTTTGTAAATGCATGTTTAGAAATGGAAAGTTAAATAAATTGTGTATTCATGAAAGGAAATATTATTTTAAGAGATGAATTTGTTCGACCAGAATGGTAACTAGATTAGCATATTAGGTTTCAAGCCAAAACAATTACGGCCTTAATTCAAAGTATATATATTTTATTATTGGCGTTATTTGCTGTACAAAAGTATGACTTTAAGCAACGCCATGATGAGCGCATTGGATTCAAAGAATTGTTCATGTATGGATTTTCTATAATAAAAAATCAATGTATTGAACTATAATGGTAAATAAATTGGCATAATAAGATTGCGATTTTATTCCTTATATAATTAGTGGCTTTAAATTATTGAAACAATATAACTTAAATTTCTAAGTTACCAGTGCTTTCCAAACTGTCGAATATATGTAACTTAATTTTCACATGTACATGTGTACATAACTAGAAATCCTATAAATTGCGTATTCCTGAGAGGTTTTTTTTTTTTTTTTTCCAGAGTTTAATTTGTTGAACAAAACGGTAACTACATTGACATATTATGTTTCATGCCATAAATAACTTGGCAACCTAAACGAGTACAACTTGCAAATAAAGTATATATGACTCCAAGGACGGCGTTGTTTGTTGGTACGTAAGTATGAACTCTAGTAAATCTTCGATGAAACCACGGTAGATTGGAATTTCGAGTTCTCAATATTATCTTACTGAAACTAAGGCCAGAGTCAAATCCCAATATATTATCGAATTAATGGACCTTGATGGTACACTTTTTAAAATATAAAAATGCTACGTTGCCGAACTCGTTTACCAATTTTTTGTATGCGAAAGAGATACTAGGTTTTTTAAAACAGAGTTATTTGGTGATAAAATAAAAATGACAACGAAAGAGATATTTTTTTGAAAACTTTAATTCTTTCGTGTTATTCGGTGGATCGAACACGAAATTAGTAAGAAATAATCATATTTTGCACACACTAAAGAAATTAGTAATATTTACTTGTTTTGAGATTCAAAACTACGTGCTTGAGACTAAAATATACAATTATTTTATATTAGTTAACTTCGTCGTAATCCTTATCTGTACAACATTATCTGTTTTTCAAATGATTAAAAGAAGTCATTCATAACCATCACTTATATTTGCCATACTTACTACAACAGTTTGAGAATAGAAGACTATTTCTTATAAACTTTTGAATTTCAAGTTGTCGGCTAATTAGCGAAAATTGTTAGGTGTTACACTATTTCAATTACTTTTTTTCGTTGTGTTCGGTAATTTAGAATCACTTCACTGTTTGCTCGTGTACCACACCTTTATCATCACAGTATTATGAAATATTAAAAATTTCAAACCAAGTAAACTATAAGTAAGAAGGTGATGTTATTTATTATCCATTCAAACATTTAACGAACATATTGGGAGAACATAAGACTTTTAGTGCACGTCATAAGTATATGCTATATATTGATGTATCAAGTAGCGATGATTATGGCATTTCCTTCTGTGCTTCCGGGTGTGCAGAGATGTCTTGAAGAATGAACTTCGACATTTTATCTGGCGGACACTTACACCAATTCTCGACGCATGTGCATGGGCCGCATAGAGCAGATGTTTGGCACGGATAACGAGTAACTTGACCTCTTGCTTCGACTCCAAATTGCACACCTACCACAATTAATATTTGCATAATTCATAATAAAACTGTTTTTTGCCTTTATTGTGAACATACTGCTTTATGCTTTATGCATAAGTTTACGTTACAAAAATATACACTTCAACTCGACTTTATGGCTGAAAATATCGACAATTGTTAGGTTAAAGTATATAATTTTAACGATGTATCAAGGACATATACACATTTTCAAAATAAGTGAAGTCAACCGGGTTGGAGAAAAAAATTCCTATATGCAATTGTATTGTTCAAAGAAGCCAGCCCCAGAGGTTAGCCTAGGTTGTTAGGATTAACGTTCGGATTATAGTATGTCAAGAATAAATTTCTCTTTCATTGTAACAAAAATAAAAATTGAGAGGAGTATTTTACCATTATATGAAACAAGAAGGAGCACAATGAGGAAAGCTGACTTGAATGAACCTTTCTCCATATCTATTCAATTTGTTGAAGGCAAGGAAGGATTATAGGGTTGTACGAGGTATAAAACTTGAATTCGGAGTCACTAGTTTTTAAAAAGACTACAATATATATAGGTGAATTTGAAAACTATTTTCTATGATTGCACATTTCGGTGAGGTTGGATTCAACGAATTGTTCATGCATGAATTTTGTAAACAAATCAATTTATCGAACTATAATGGTAAATAAGTTATGATAATAAGATTGCGATTTGATGCCTAGTATGATCAGGTGCATATTCAAGCTATATAGCTTAATTTCTAACTTATTTGTGCTCTCCAAACCTAAGATTATATGTACCTTATTTTTTGTAAATGCATGTTTAGAAATGATAAGTTAAATAAATTGTGTATTCATGAGAAGAAATATTATTTTAAGAGATGAATTTGTTCGACCAGAATGATAACTAAATTAGCGTATTAGGTTTCAAAGTATATATATTTTATTATTGGCATTATTTACTGTACAAAAGTATGACGTTAAGCAATGCCATGACGAGCTCATTGAATTCAAAGAATTGTTCATGTATGGATTTTCTATAATAAAAAATCAATGTATCGAACTATAATGGTAAATAAATTGGCATAATAAGATTGCGATTTTATTCCTTATATAATTAGTGGCTTTAAATTATTGAAACAATATAACTTAAATTTCTAAGTTACCAGTGCTTTCCAAACTGTCGAATATTGTAACTTAATTTTCACATGTACATGTGTACATAACTATAAATCCTATAAATTGCGTATTCGTGAAAGGATTTTTTTTTTTTTCCAGAGATTAATTTGTTGAACAAAACGGTAACTAAATTGACATATTATGTTTCATGCCATAAATAACTTGGCAACCTAAACGAGTACAACTTGCAATTAAAGTATATATGACTCCAAGGAAGGCATTGTTTGTTGGTACGTAAGTATGAACTTTAGTAAATCTGTGATGAAACCACGGTAGATTGGAATTTCGATTTCTCAATATTATGTTACTGAAACTAAGGCCAGAATCAAATCCCAATATATTATCGAATTAATGGACCTTGATGGTACATTTTTTAAAATACAAAAACGCTACGTTGCCGAACTCGTTTACCAATTTTTTGTATGCGAAAGAGATACTAGTTTATTTAAAACAGAGTTATGTGGTGATAAAATAAAATAAAAATGACAACCAAAGAGATATTGTTTTTTAAAACTTTAATTCTTTCGTGTTATTCAGTGGATCGAACACGAAATTAGTAAGAAATAATCATATTTAGCACACACTAAAGAAATTAGTAATATTTACTTGTTTTGAGATTCAGAACTACGTGCTTGAGACTAAAATATACAATTATTTTATATTAGTTAACTTCGTTGTAATCCTTATCTGTACAACTTTATCTGTTTTTCGAGTGATTAAAAGAGGTCATTCAGAACCATCACTTATATTTGCCATATTTACTACAACAGTTTGAGAATAGAAGACTATTTCTTATAAACTTTTGAATTTCATGTTGTCGCCTAATTAGCGAAAATTGTTAGGTGTTACACTATTTCAATTACTTTTTTTCGTTGTGTTCGGTAATTTAGAATCACTTCACTGTTTGCTCGTGTACCACACCTTTATCATCACAGTATTATGAAATATAAAAAAATTCAAACCAAGTAAACTATAAGTAAGAAGGTGATGTTATTTATTATCCATTCAAACATTTAACGAACATATTGGGAGAACATAAGATTTTTGGTGCACGTCATAAGTATATGCTATATATTGATGTATCAAGTAGCGCTGATTATGGCATTTCCTTCTGTGCTTGCGGTGTGTAGAGATGTCTTGAAGAATGAACTTCGATATTTTATCTGGCGGACACTTACACCAATTCTCGACGCATGTGCATGGGCCGCATAGAGCAGATGTTTGGCACGGATAACGAGTAACTGGACCTCTTGCTTCGGCTCCAAATTGCACACCTACCACAATTAATATTTGCATAATTCATAATAAAACTGTTTTTTGCCTTTATTGTGAACATACTGCTTTATGCATAAGTTTACGTTACAAAAATATACACTTAAACTCGACTTTATGGCTGAAAATATCGACAATTGTTAGGTTAAAGTATATAATTTTAACGATGTATCAAGGACATATACACATTTTCAAAATAAGTGAAGTCAACCAGGTTGGAGAAAAAAATTCCTATATGCAGTTGTATTGTTCAAAGAAGTCAGCCCCAGAGGTTAGCCTAGGTTGTTAGGATTAACGTTCGGATTATAGTATGTCAAGAATAAATTTCTCTTTCATTGTAACAAAAATAAAAATTGAGAGAAGTATTTTACCATTATATGAAACAAGAAGGAGCACAATGAGGAAAGCTGACTTGAATGAACCTTTCTCCATATCTATTCAATTTGTTGAAGGCAAGGAAGGATTATAGGTTTGTACGTGGTATAAAACTTGAATTCGGAGTCACTAGTTTTTAAAAAGACTACAATATATATAGGTGAATTTGAAAACTATTTTCTATGATTGCACATCTCGGTGAGGTTGGATTCAACGAATTGTTCATGCATGAATTTTGTAAACAAATCAATTTATCGAACTATAATGGTAAATAAGTTATGATAATAAGATTGCGATTTGATGCCTAGTATAATTAGGTGCATATTCAAGCTATATAGCTTAATTTCTAACTTATTTGTGCTCTCCAAACCTAAGATTATATGTAACTTATTTTTTGTAAATGCATGTTTAGAAATGATAAGTTAAATAAATTGTGTATTCATGAAAGGAAATATTATTTTAAGAGATGAATTTGTTCGACCAGAATGGTAACTAAATTAGCATATTAGGTTTCAAGCCAAAACAAGTACGACCTTAATTCAAAGTATATATATTTTATTATTGGCGTTATTTGCTGTACAAAAGTATGACGTTAAGCAACGCCATGATGAGCGCATTGGATTCAAAGAATTGTTCATGTATGGATTTTCTATAATAAAAAATCAATGTATCGAACTATAATGGTAAATAAATTGGCATAATAAGATTGCGATTTTATTCCTTATATAATTAGTGGCTTTAAATTATTGAAACAATATAACTTAAATTTCTAAGTTACCAGTGCTTTCCAAACTGTCGAATATATGTAACTTAATTTTCACATGTACATGTGTACATAACTATAAATCCTATAAATTGCGTATTCGTGAAAGGATTTTTTTTTTTTTTTTCCAGAGATTAATTTGTTGAACAAAACGGTAACTAAATTGACATATTATGTTTCATGCCATAAATAACTTGGCAACCTAAACGAGTACAACTTGCAATTAAAGTATATATGACTCCAAAGAAGGCATTGTTTGTTGGTACGTAAGTATGAACTTTAGTAAATCTGTGATGAAACCACGGTAGATTGGAATTTCGATTTCTCAATATTATGTTACTGAAACTAAGGCCAGAATCAAATCCCAATATATTATCGAATTAATGGACCTTGATGGTACCTTTTTTAAAATACAAAAACGCTACGTTGCCGAACTCGTTTACCAATTTTTTGTATGCGAAAGAGATACTAGTTTATTTAAAACAGAGTAATGTGGTCATAAAATAAAATAAAAATGACAACCAAAGAGATATTGTTTTTTAAAACTTTAATTCTTTCGTGTTATTCAGTGGATCAAACACGAAATTAGTAAGAAATAATCATATTTAGCACACACTAAAGAAATTAGTAATATTTACTTGTTTTGAGATTCAGAACTACGTGCTTGAGACTAAAATATACAATTATTTTATATTAGTTAACTTCGTTGTAATCCTTATCTGTACAACTTGATCTGTTTTTCAAGTGATTAAAAGAGGTCATTCATAACCATCACTTATATTTGCCATATTTACTACAACAGTTTGAGAATAGAAGACTATTACTTATAAACTTTTGAATTTCATGTTGTCGCCTAATTAGCGAAAATTGTTTGGTGTTACACTATTTCAATTACTTTTTTTCGTTGTGTTCGGTAATTTAGAATCACTTCACTGTTTGCTCGTGTACCACACCTTTATCATCACAGTATTATGAAATATAAAAAAATTCAAACCAAGTAAACTATAAGTAAGAAGGTGATGTTATTTATTATCCATTCAAACATTTAACGAACATATTGGGAGAACATAAGATTTTTGGTGCACGTCATAAGTATATGCTATATATTGATGTATCAAGTAGCGATGATTATGGCATTTCCTTCTGTGCTTGCGGGTGTGTAGAGATGTCTTGAAGAATGAACTTCGATATTTTATCTGGCGGACACTTACACCAATTCTCGACGCATGTGCATGGGCCGCATAGAGCAGATGTTTGGCACGGATAACGAGTAACTGGACCTCTTGCTTCGGCTCCAAATTGCACACCTACCACAATTAATATTTCCATAATTCATAATAAAACTGTTTTTTGCCTTTATTGTGAACATACTGCTTTATGCATAAGTTTACGTTACAAAAATATACACTTAAACTCGACTTTATGGCTGAAAATATCGACAATTGTTAGGTTAAAGTATATAATTTTAACGATGTATCAAGGACATATACACATTTTCAAAATAAGTGAAGTCAACCAGGTTGGAGAAAAAAATTCCTATATGCAGTTGTATTGTTCAAAGAAGTCAGCCCCAGAGGTTAGCCTAGGTTGTTAGGATTAACGTTCGGATTATAGTATGTCAAGAATAAATTTCTCTTTCATTGTAACAAAAATAAAAATTGAGAGAAGTATTTTACCATTATATGAAACAAGAAGGAGCACAATGAGGAAAGCTGACTTGAATGAACCTTTCTCCATATCTATTCAATTTGTTGAAGGCAAGGAAGGATTATAGGTTTGTACGTGGTATAAAACTTGAATTCGGAGTCACTAGTTTTTAAAAAGACTACAATATATATAGGTGAATTTGAAAACTATTTTCTATGATTGCACATCTCGGTGAGGTTGGATTCAACGAATTGTTCATGCATGAATTTTGTAAACAAATCAATTTATCGAACTATAATGGTAAATAAGTTATGATAATAAGATTGCGATTTGATGCCTAGTATAATTAGGTGCATATTCAAGCTATATAGCTTAATTTCTAACTTATTTGTGCTCTCCAAACCTAAGATTATATGTAACTTATTTTTTGTAAATGCATGTTTAGAAATGATAAGTTAAATAAATTGTGTATGCATGAAAGGAAATATTATTTTAAGAGATGATTTTGTTGGACCAGAATGGTAACTAAATTAGCATATTAGGTTTCAAGCCAAAACAAGTACGACCTTAATTCAAAGTATATATATTTTATTATTCGCGTTATTTGCTGTACAAAAGTATGACTTTAAGCAACGCCATGATGAGCGCATTGGATTCAAAGAATTGTTCATGTATGGATTTTCTATAATAAAAAATCAATGTATCGAACTATAATGGTAAATAAATTGGCATAATAAGATTGCGATTTTATTCCTTATATAATTAGTGGCTTTAAATTATTGAAACAATATAACTTAAATTTCTAAGTTACCAGTGCTTTTCAAACTGTCGAATATATGCAACTTAATTTTCACATGTACATGTGGAGAAATTATACTGTGATACGGTACTACCACGTGGCAGTGCCATGTGGTAGTACGGACTAATAAAATTATGACATCTGGCATTACTGTTATTAGAGAGAGAGAGAGAGAGAGAGGAGTTTCATTAGAACGACTGTTAACGCCGTTTACTCTCTTCCTCTTTTTTTAATTTTTTTTTTCTGTTTCTTTCAAAGCAAAGTAACCCTAACACGTGAATTGTCATTGGAGTCTGCACCAACATTCATAAAATACTTCTGAGAAAAAGAATACCTTTTTCAGCCAGAAAACTATGGATCTCTTTTTCTTAGGATCTCTGCTGATTTTGTTTCCCCATTTTTGCAGATCTTTTCTTCTTTTTTTCCAATTTTTTGCACTCTGTTTCCTTTTTTTTTCGTCGTTAGTTCCTCGATTTTGTTTCGGACGAAGAATTATGCGAGATCTCATCCCAGGCTCCAACTCCTCTTCTCCAAGTTTGAAAGTAAGGCTACCTTCCATTTCATAAGATTTTCTCACCAGATTTCCAACTAGAGTCTCTGTATTCATTTATTTCTTGTAGTCTTTTGGTTTAAGTTTCTTCAAATTTTTTTCGAATTAGAATCTTACTGCAATTTTTTGTTTTATATGTTTGGCATGGTTTGCTTCACTTTTGGGGTTTTGGTTTTGTTTCAATTTTTATTTGGAATGTCTTGATTTGTGAGATGGAAGGAGTTTAATTTAGATTTGTTTTTCATAGCATAACCTGCAGATTGAAAAATGATCTGGCACTATTGGGGTTTTATTTTTCTTGCATTTCCTTATTGCAACTGATACATGATTTTATTTCTCAGTTTCCAAGGTGATGAGTGAGTTAATTTGGTTTGGGTATGTTGTTAATGGAACGATTTGGTTAATTCTATATGTCCTAACAGATTTTTTTTTTTCTTTCATATGATTTGAGTAATTGCTCTGTTTATTCAAACACAAACAATTTGGGTAGCAAGAGCAACCCTTTCTCTGTTCTGTTGCTATTTTGTTGTACCTTACAAACAATTCGAGCATATTACTGCTTAATTGAGCTTGTTTCTCTAATGTTTTTAGGGTGCAAACTGTTGGATATCCCTCGTTAGTGGAGTGAAAAGGTGTAGCCGGTGTTGATTGGTAGCAATAATTCTTCTCTAGTTGCTGTTGTGATTGACAATATCAATTAGCTTTATGGATGGCTTGTGCTTTTAGCTGCCTTGTGTTTTCGATGTGCACTGTGTGCATGTTGTGTGCTTGTGTCGCACCAAAGAGAGAGAGAGAGAGCACGGCAGAGAGAAGAGAAATGTGAGGGAGTGGACTGCTTGTGAGACGCAAGCAAGCAGTCCCACGAACTTGAGGAGGATGTTTCAGCTGGAAGTTAGCTGGGTTCATCAAAGGTTCAAGGGAGGGTATATCTCTTGGGTGAGAGTGTTTTTCACGTGTATGAGATTAGAAGACGAACTTAATTGGGACTTCTTGTCATCTGTTTGTACCTTGTACTGACGAAAATTATGTTACTGAAAATTATGTAAACACTTCACTAAATTTGTAATTGATTGCCCATCTATTTTCTTTTTTCAGTGTTATACCATTTCATCTCATTGGTGAAAGTGGCCCAACATATCATTACCACATTCTTTTGGCATACCAAAGCTTGATGGGTATTTTTTTGGGTACGCTTTTCAATTTATATGGTTTAGACCCATACTCTACTAAAATCTAAATGAGAAATTTTGTAAAGACTAGTAAAAATAAGAAAAAAAAAATTCTGCTTCCAGTGATTGTAGAACAAAAATATGATCATAATAGTTCATTGCAAGTTGTACAATAGAAAAAACACCAATAGAGTATATTCGAGTTTAAATCAAAATGAGTCTAGATTTCCAAGCATAAACAGCTCTTGCACCTGCACCCAAAATTATACACAAAGTTGAGTCAACGAATTAGATAACTTAAAATATAAGGAGGCATTACTTATATTGAGTAAATAATAATTATAACTATTTGTTCTTACGCAATACCTTATAAAATATGAGGAGGCATTACTTATGTAGATTATGTTGCTGCTCATAACCATAAGAATGTGAATCCTGCATTACAGATAGCTTCATCAACCAAATACTCCTAAGTAGGCATAAGGCATAAGCTATAGATGTATAATCACGATTGAATCATTACCTTATTCAGCTGTGTCATCAAATCACTACTTTGTAGCATACTTGTGAAAGAAAAATTGGATGGATATAATGTCCCTGTAGAATTGTAATCCTAAAAGAAAAAATATATATATTTCACCATTAAATTTTCTAGGTTCATAAATGAAAACACAAAACTTGATGTTTAAACTAACAAATTGGATTACTTGGTTAGATGGAGGCAAATATGCATGACCGTTGGTAGTTAACAAGCTTATAGCTGGATAGACCTATATAACAGTGGTAACATAACATATATATGATTAGTCGAATTTACTGTAAATAATAAGATAATTTCAAGAATCTTAAAACATACATGATTGTTAATATTTGTACTCATGGGTACACCATCTGGATGAAGAAAATTTGAACTGAGTGGTGCATGGGATGAGTTATATGAAGGGCCTATACTGCTTGGTTGCTTGGTTTTTCCTGCAAAAAAAAAAAAACAAAAAAATAATAATAAGCAACATTGTGGAGTATTAATAAGAAGAGACTAGTGGGATTTTATATAAATCAAAGAAAATATGAAACTTTCTTACTAGATGAAACAATATCTTTTGATGTCTTTCTTCTTCGTTTCTCCATAACACTTTTCAATCTGGCATTGCTTATACCTTTTGGCCTTACACAAGAGGGATTTTGTACTGGCGTCTCATCAAATGTGGTTGCATTACAATCATCAAGACTATCATGAATTTTTGCATTAACTTCTCCCTTTGACTTTATCATTTCTTTTTCAATCAATCCTGCTATCTCTCTCAATTTTTGCAGAGCAATTCTAGTAGTATTTTCTGTCTCTGATGCCTTAGTCAATACATCATAAGCTGTTCGCATCAAAGTATTTCGTCGCAATGTGACCGATGATTTACCCTTTGTTTGTAATAATTCACCATGCTCACTTGCCTCCAATCCTTTATTTGCATCTTTTGTCCATCGCTTCAATATATATTGTTTTGGTATTTGACTCCAACATTTCACATTTAGTACCCTTAGAGTGTGACGACACAATAAACCCATAGACTCGAACATTTTGCAGCTACATGAAATACTGCAATTTAATGAATTTAGTTGGACAATGTAAACTCTTTTATGACCTTCTTCATTCAGTTCAAATGAGTGTATTGTACCATCACTTCCAACTTCATGCATCATCACTCCCAAACTATCTACAAACTCCTTTTCAAATAATTTGAATATTTTTCTTGTGTAGACAGTAGCAGCATGATTCATAAGGCCATTGCTTTTGGCAATTCTAGAAGAGAGTCCTTGATTGCAACGAAAAGATTCTTCTAATTCACTTGAACGCATTTTTTCTGCTTGTTTATCATAGTGATGCACAAATTGAGTAAGACTCATTGTCTTAGTAGACATCTGATGAAAAACATTATTTGTGCTCTCACTTCTTTGTGAAGATTTTATCTTAGCAGTGAAAATATGTTGGCTAAATACTGGACACCATTTCGCACGAAGACTATACAATGTCTTCAACCACTGGTTGCCTGTAAGGTTGAATTTTGCCAATAAGTCATCCCAAGTAGACTGAAATTCCAATTCTGTTTCACAATATCCTTGAAGACACTTGTTGAACATATGGTTAAACTCAGGATTCCCATAATAACTTCCCAAATTTCTTGCAGCATTTTGAGATATATGCCACGAGCATAAACGATGACATACCCAGGAAAAACTTTTTCAATGCCATTTGCCATTGCCTGACATTGATCAGTAAAAATAGTCTTCGGTTTTCGACCTCCCATTGATTCTAAAAATGTCTCAAATAACCAAATAAATGAATCAGTTTTCTCATCCAATAAAAAAGCACAACCGAATAGTACGTTTTTCCAATGGTGGTTGACGCCAACAAAAGGAGCGCATATCATGTTATACCTATTAGTTCGATATGTAGTATCAAATACTACCACATCCCCAAAACAATCATAGTCAATTCGTGACCTTCCATCTCTCCAAAAGAAGTTTGTCATTTGGTTTTCTTGATCCACTTGCACTGTGTAAAAGAACATAGGATCTTCAGCTTGTTTGCGCTTGAAAAGGTTTATCAAGCTTTGAGCATCACCTGCTTCAATCATGACCATTTTCTCCTTATTGACAACATTGTAGCAATCTCTTTTTGTAAAACCAACATTTTGAGACCCACCAACTTCTTCTGATAAATAAGAGTATGTATTTGTGGTCCTTATTCCTGCATCCATCATGGTTTTAATCACACCCAAATGTGCTTCTGACACTTTTCTATTTGATCTCAAAAATTGCCTCTCTTCTGGCATAGCAAGTTCATGGTTATGTTCATAAACAAAATGAGAAACTTTCCACATACCATTGTCATTCTGGAAGGCAAATCGAATTCTAGCTTCGCAACCTGTTCTCGTCTCTAATTTGTTTGCCATGCTCACTTCTGAAGGGTCACTATCTAGTCGAAAACCTTCTTTTGAACAAAAATAACTAAATTGCCTCAAAACTTTTTTTGTATTATATCTCTTTTGTCCCCTTCGAACACTAAATCCAGTTCTCGTAGCATAACTGTTGTAGAGATTATAAGCTTCCTCTTCAGTGGACACAACTTTTCCAAGCAAATCTTCTTCAAAATTTTCCGTACGATTGACAATCATTGGATTTTCTTCTTCACTTTCAATATCAATAACTGCTTGCACACGCCACAACATCATTTTAAAAACAAAACAAACAAAAATTAAGAGTGTAATTGTTGATAAAATACTTATTAACAAGTACATCTCCGTGCTACTTTTTTTGTTAAAAAAAAAAAATCATGCAAACAGCCAAGTTAACGAAATAGCTATGCAAAAAGTAATTAAACTATATATGTGCAACTAACTATGTGTGAATCTAGTTTCACTTTATCGGAATACTAAAAAGAACAATCTACATAAATCGAGAAAAAAAATTATAGCCTGCAATCGGAAACAACATGCAGAAATAAGGGGGAAAAAAAAAGCTGTATAAAGTAAAGGATTGTTTGATTGATTTACCATTATCCATTTTGGCAGAGGCTAGTCCTTTATTTTTTTGGGGCGGCTGCTTTTCTTGGCTGCAGAAGTATTTTATGAATGTTGGTGCAGACTCCAATGACAATTCACGTGTTAGGGTTATTTGCTTTGAAAGAAACAGAAAAAATAAAATAAAAAAGAGAGGAAGAGAGTAAACGGCGTTAACAGTCGTTCTAATGAAACTCCTCTCTCTCTCTCTAATAACAGTAATGCCAGATGTCATAATTTTATTAGTCCGTACTACCACATGGCACTGCCACGTGGTAGTACCGTATCACAGTATAATTTCTCGTACATGTGTACATAACTATAAATCCTATAAATTGCGTATTCATGAAAGGATTTTTTTTTTTTCCAGAGATTAATTTGTTGAACAAAACGGTAATTAAATTGACATATTATGTTTCATGCCATAAATAACTTGGCAACCTAAACGAGTAAAACTTGCAATTAAAGTATATATGACTCCAAGGAAGGCATTGTTTGTTGGTGCGTAAGTATGAACTTTAGTAAATCTGTGATGAAACCACGGTAGATTGGAATTTCGATTTCTCAATATTATCTTACTGAAACTAAGGCCAGAATCAAATCCCAATATATTATCGAATTAATGGACCTCGATGGTACATTTTTTAAAATACAAAAACGCTACGTTGCCGAACTCGCTTACCAATTTTTTGTATGCGAAAGAGATACTAGTGTTGAGGCCCAAAAATCCAAGGGGCTAAGCCCAAGATGACTATTGGCCCAATAGGGACAAGTGAACACAAGAGAATTTAGGGAACGAATTAATACGAACTACGAGCCACATGCCACGCCAAGCAAGCACGTGCGGGAAAGACCGAAAACATGCTAACTTTACAAAAAACATGCTCACTCCTATTGAACTCGGCTATGGCCTATGATGACAGGATAAAAAGCCAAGCACAAGCATAGGTGTCGGAACCGCCATGCGAACACCAAGATGTGTTACAAGCTTAGGTGGGCCCAAGCCACCAAAATCACCCGGGGCTTGCTTGAACGGGTTGTGGTATGGATGGCAACGGGCTTTCATAAAACGCATTGACGAGCCAAGGGAGTGGTAGTTTCGGGTCACTTTGGGGGGCCCAAAACTCAAGCCTATTTCTTCGGCCCGAAATGCATGGGTTAGCATGAGAGAGGAGAGAGCATAACCCAATACCTTAGAAAAAAGATGCAAAGCCTGTTAGAAAAGGCTAAGACAATTAGAAGGCCTAAACATGCTGTTAAAGTGCAATTGGCAAGCTGTTTCCGGCAGCTTGACGAAAAGCCCAGTAGACTGACCAGAATCACATATCACCAATTCAAAGCCTAGGAAAGAAAAGCCCAGCCCAAACTCTCTGCAAAATATCTGGCCAAGCACGTCTTGTCCCTATCCAAGAGTCAACAGCAACCATCTTAAAAACCAGAGGAA
Source organism: Prunus dulcis (assembly GCF_902201215.1). Lineage (NCBI taxonomy): Eukaryota > Viridiplantae > Streptophyta > Magnoliopsida > Rosales > Rosaceae > Prunus > Prunus dulcis. Next base: position 20,870 of record NW_023010159.1, read on the forward strand.
ATCCACACGAGTAAGAGGTTTACTCGTTGGGTAAAACGTAGCTCCTTTCCCTCCCATTGTCCTGGCAGCTTGCATAGGAAAAGTTGAGAGAAAAGCAAGCGGCTCTTCACCTTTATGAGGAAGGGCCAGCAAAACCGAGACCTCGGAGCCTCAAATGGGTTCCTTACCCATATGTCTTGGGCGGATAGGATTCATCAAAGAAGACGAAGTAGGGAAAAACAATGGAAAGAGGGAGGGAACTATGACGAAATTAGAACCCTGAGTGGCTATAAAAGGGAGGACTTCTGCTACCCAGAGGAACCAACCCACTTCCAGAGCTCGACCAAGCATTGTCAAGCAGCTGGAAGATCTACTCAAGCCACCCCATCTCCTCCTCCATTCGTTTTCTTCCTCCATTAGGAAGGAAACCAGCCAAATCTTCCTTTGCCTGCTCTAAACCTCCATCCTCCATAGGAAAACTCATCTCTCTCTCTCAAAATTGCTAAACCTGTGAAAGCCTAGCTCCCATGCCACATGCTCTCCAAGCCAAGCTCTTCCGCAAAACTGGTTAAGTTTGTTTGGGCTATTAGTGAAGGAAGCTTGAGAGTGTTTGCGTAACAGTTTCATCAGATTCTGTGAAAAACACTCTTCCAGGCGCTTGGTATCGAACCCAGGCACTTGGGGAATTTTGCTCACTTCTCTTCTTACGGCAGCCCAAGCCCATTCGTCAGGCTGCTGGAACAAAAAGGCCCCAACATAAATTGGCGACTCTGCTGGGGACCAAGCTGCCATTTTTTCGCTAATGCCTCCAAAAAAGAAGACTAGGAGCAATACCATGGCCTCTCAAGGCGGATCTGACCGCGGTGATTCCGAATCACGACAAAATGCCTCCTCTAGGCAGCAAGAACGTGCAAGTGAGGGAGCTTTTACCCTCACAGACCTTATTACGGCTATGCAGGCTATGGGGGAAACCCAAAGAGAGATGATGAACACCATCAAAGAGCTAAGGAATGCTGTTCCTAAGCCAAACGAAGAAAATACCCGACATCCACAGGAGGAATCTGATGCTGCTGGAAAGGAGTCTGAACAAAAGGGACCATCTTTCGTTACCCAGGAGGATGTCGTTGCCATGCTGGAAAGGGAACTCAGTCGAAGCCAAGAGGACTGGAAATACATTCCTCAGCCACCTTACCCATCAAGCTTACTCCAACAGCCTTACCCCAAAGGCTATGAAACACCAAACTTCGTCCTTTTCGATGGAAGGAAGGGGAGTCCAAAAGAGCATGTTAGTCGTTTCATCGATGCCTTAGGACCACATGCTGGTGACTATAATCTCCGACTGCGAGAATTTTCAAAAAGTCTTACTGATCGGGCCTATACCTGGTATACGACGTTGGCACCAGGCTCTATTCGTTCTTGGGACGATCTGGCAGGCAGGTTCTGTAAGAAGTACTTTCAGCACGAGGAAAGAGTCACCGCCACCCAGCTCAACAATACCCGCCAGAAGCATGGTGAAGATCCATAGACTTTGTATGTCAGAAGGTTTCGAGATTCTTTTTCGCCCTAGATTGCTATGAAAAAAAAAAACCTAAGAAGAAAATCTGCATCACCTTTATCAAAACATTATGGATATAAATTATTTGGAAAACATTTGCATCAGTCAATTTTCTAGGTTGTTGGAAGCAGTAAGAAAAACAAGCATGTCTGTCAAACCGACAGGACAAAGGACTTGGAGGAATGAGAAGAAGGAGGCGCACCAAACGCTGGCTGTAGATGACAAGCCATCCAATGACTACAGCGCACGCAAAAGGAAGGACCGAGAGACGTACCCGCCGCTACCATGCAAAGATGAGGAGTTTCATGCCATCCTGGACACAATGATCGCGGATGGCGCGATCAAACCTCTTTTTGCATATACACTTAAAATCGACTTTATGGCTGAATATATCGACAATTATTAGGTTAAAGTATATAATTTTAACGATGTATCAAGGACATATACACATTTTCAAAATAAGTGAAGTCGGCCAGGTTGGAGAAAAAAATTCCTATATGCAGTTGCATTGTTCAAAGAAGTCAGCCCCTGAGGTTAGCCTAGGTTGTTAGGATTAACGTTCGGATTATAGTATGTCAAGAATAAATTTCTCTTTCATTGTAACAAAAATAAAAATTGAGAGAAGTATTGTACCATTATATGAAACAAGAAGGAGCACAATGAGGAAAGCTGACTTGAATGAACCTTTCTCCATATCTTTTCAATTTGTTGAAGGCAAGGAAGGATTATAGGTTTATACGTGGTATAAAACTAGAATTCGGAGTCACTAGTTTTTAAAAAGACTACAATATATATATAGGTGAATTTGAAAACTATTTTCTATGATTGCACATCTCGGTGAGGTTGGATTCAACGAATTGTTCATGCATGAATTTTGTAAACAAATCAATTTATCGAACTATAATGGTAAATAAGTTATGATAATAACATTGCGATTTGATGCCTAGTATAATTAGGTGCATATTCAAGCTATATAGCTTAATTTCTAACTTATTTGTGCTCTCCAAACCTAAGATTATATGTAACTTATTTTTTGTAAATGCATGTTTAGAAATGGAAAGTTAAATAAATTGTGTATTCATGAAAGGAAATATTATTTTAAGAGATGAATTTGTTCGACCAGAATGGTAACTAGATTAGCATATTAGGTTTCAAGCCAAAACAATTACGGCCTTAATTCAAAGTATATATATTTTATTATTGGCGTTATTTGCTGTACAAAAGTATGACTTTAAGCAACGCCATGATGAGCGCATTGGATTCAAAGAATTGTTCATGTATGGATTTTCTATAATAAAAAATCAATGTATTGAACTATAATGGTAAATAAATTGGCATAATAAGATTGCGATTTTATTCCTTATATAATTAGTGGCTTTAAATTATTGAAACAATATCACTTAAATTTCTAAGTTACCAGTGCTTTCCAAACTGTCGAATATATGTAACTTAATTTTCACATGTACATGTGTACATAACTAGAAATCCTATAAATTGCGTATTCCTGAGAGGTTTTTTTTTTTTTTTTTCCAGAGTTTAATTTGTTGAACAAAACGGTAACTACATTGACATATTATGTTTCATGCCATAAATAACTTGGCAACCTAAACGAGTACAACTTGCAAATAAAGTATATATGACTCCAAGGACGGCGTTGTTTGTTGGTACGTAAGTATGAACTCTAGTAAATCTTCGATGAAACCACGGTAGATTGGAATTTCGAGTTCTCAATATTATCTTACTGAAACTAAGGCCAGAGTCAAATCCCAATATATTATCGAATTAATGGACCTTGATGGTACACTTTTTAAAATACAAAAATGCTACGTTGCCGAACTCGTTTACCAATTTTTTGTATGCGAAAGAGATACTAGGTTTTTTAAAACAGAGTTATTTGGTGATAAAATAAAAATGACAACGAAAGAGATATTTTTTTGAAAACTTTAATTCTTTCGTGTTATTCGGTGGATCGAACACGAAATTAGTAAGAAATAATCATATTTTGCACACACTAAAGAAATTAGTAATATTTACTTGTTTTGAGATTCAAAACTACGTGCTTGAGACTAAAATATACAATTATTTTATATTAGTTAACTTCGTCGTAATCCTTATCTGTACAACATTATCTGTTTTTCAAATGATTAAAAGAAGTCATTCATAACCATCACTTATATTTGCCATACTTACTACAACAGTTTGAGAATAGAAGACTATTTCTTATAAACTTTTGAATTTCATGTTGTCGGCTAATTAGCGAAAATTGTTAGGTGTTACACTATTTCAATTACTTTTTTTTTCTTTGTGTTCGGTAATTTCGAATCACTTCACTGTTTGCTCGTGTACCACACCTTTATCATCACAGTATTATGAAATATAAAAAAATTCAAACCAAGTAAACTATAAGTAAGAAGGTGATGTTATTTATTATCCATTCAAACATTTAAAGAACATATTGGGAGAACATAAGACTTTTGGTGCACGTCATAAGTATATGCTATATATTGATGTATCAAGTAGCGATGATTATGGCATTTCCTTCTGTGCTTCCGGGGGTGTAGAGATGTCTTGAAGAATGAACTTCGATATTTTATCTGGCGAACACTTACACCAATTCTCGACGCATGTGCATGGGCCGCATAGAGCAGATGTTTGGCACGGATAACGAGTAACTGGACCTCTTGCTTCGACTCCAAATTGCACACCTACCACAATTAATATTTGCATAATTCATAATAAAACTGTTTTTTGCCTTTATTGTGAACATACTGCTTTATGCATAAGTTTACGTTACAAAAATATACACTTCAACTCGACTTTATGGCTGAAAATATCGACAATTGTTAGGTTAAAGTATATAATTTTAACGATGTATCAAGGACATATACACATTTTCAAAATAAGTGAAGTCAACCGGGTTGGAGAAAAAAATTCCTATATGCAATTGTATTGTTCAAAGAAGTCAGCCCCAGAGGTTAGCCTAGGTTGTTAGGATTAACGTTCGGATTATAGTATGTCAAGAATAAATTTCTCTTTCATTGTAACAAAAATAAAAATTGAGAGGAGTATTTTACCATTATATGAAACAAGAAGGAGCACAATGAGGAAAGCTGACTTGAATGAACCTTTCTCCATATCTATTCAATTTGTTGAAGGCAAGGAAGGATTATAGGTTTGTACGTGGTATAAAACTTGAATTCGGAGTCACTAGTTTTTAAAAAGACTACAATATATATAGGTGAATTTGAAAACTATTTTCTATGATTGCACATTTCGGTGAGGTTGGATTCAACGAATTGTTCATGCTTGAATTTTGTAAACGAATCAATTTATCGAACTATAATGGTAAATAAGTTATGATAATAAGATTGCGATTTGATGCCTAGTATGATCAGGTGCATATTCAAGCTATATAGCTTAATTTCTAACTTATTTGTGCTCTCCAAACCTAAGATTATATGTAACTTATTTTTTGTAAATGCATGTTTAGAAATGATAAGTTAAATAAATTGGGTATTCATGAGAAGAAATATTATTTTAAGAGATGAATTTGTTCGACCAGAATGATAACTAAATTAGCGTATTAGGTTTCAAAGTATATATATTTTATTATTGGCATTATTTACTGTACAAAAGTATGACGTTAAGCAATGCCATGACGAGCTCATTGAATTCAAAGAATTGTTCATGTATGGATTTTCTATAATAAAAAATCAATGTATCGAACTATAATGGTAAATAAATTGGCATAATAAGATTGCGATTTTATTCCTTATATAATTAGTGGCTTTAAATTATTGAAACAATATAACTTAAATTTCTAAGTTACCAGTGCTTTCCAAACTGTCGAATATTGTAACTTAATTTTCACATGTACATGTGTACATAACTATAAATCCTATAAATTGCGTATTCGTGAAAGGATTTTTTTTTTTTTTTCCAGAGAGTAATTTGTTGAACAAAACGGTAACTATATTGACATATTATGTTTCATGCCATAAATAACTTGGCAACCTAAACGAGTACAACTTGCAATTAAAGTATATATGACTCCAAGGAAGGCATTGTTTGTTGGTACGTAAGAATGAACTTTAGTAAATCTGTGATGAAACCACGGTAGATTGGAATTTCGATTTCTCAATATTATGTTACTGAAACTAAGGCCAGAATCAAATCCCAATATATTATCGAATTAATGGACCTTGATGGTACATTTTTTAAAATACAAAAACGCTTCGTTGCCGAACTCGTTTACCAATTATTTGTATGCGAAACAGATACAAGTTTATTTAAAACAGAGTTATGTGGTGATAAAATAAAATAAAACTGACAACCAAAGAGATATTGTTTTTTAAAACTTTAATTCTTTCGTGTTATTCAGTGGATCGAACACGAAATTAGTAAGAAATAATCATATCTAGCACACACTAAAGAAATTAGTAATATTTACTTGTTTTGAGATTCAGAACTACGTGCTTGAGACTAAAATATACAATTATTTTATAGTAGTTAACTTCGTTGTAATCCTTATCTGTACAACTTTATCTGTTTTCGAGTGATTAAAAGAGGTCATTCAGAACCATCACTTATATTTGCCATATTTACTACAACAGTTTGAGAATAGAAGACTATTACTTATAAACTTTTGAATTTCAGGTTGTCGCCTAATTAGCAAAAATTGTTTGGTGTTACACTATTTCAATTACTTTTTTTCGTTGTGTTCGGTAATTTAGAATCACTTCACCGTTTGCTCGTGTACCACACCTTTATCATCACAGTATTATGAAATATAAAAAAATTCAAACCAAGTAAACTATAAGTAAGAAGGTGATGTTATTTATTATCCGTTCAAACATTTAACGAACATATTGGGAGAACATAAGATTTTTGGTGCATGTCGTAAGTATATGCTATATATTGATGTATCAAGTAGCGCTGATTATGGCATTTCCTTCTGTGCTTGCAGATGTGTAGAGATGTCTTGAAGAATGAACTTCGATATTTTATCTGGCGGACACTTACACCAATTCTCGACGCATGTGCATGGGCCGCATAGAGCAGATGTTTGGCACGGATAACGAGTAACTGGACCTCTTGCTTTGACTCCAAATTGCACACCTACCACAATTAATATTTGCATAATTCATAATAAAACTGTTTTTTGCCTTTATTGTGAACATACTGCTTTATGCATAAGTTTACGTTACAAAAATATACACTTAAACTCGACTTTATGGCTGAAAATATCGACAATTGTTAGGTTAAAGTATATAATTTTAACGATGTATCAAGGACATATACACATTTTCAAAATAAGTGAAGTCAACCAGGTTGGAGAAAAAAATTCCTATATGCAGTTGTATTGTTCAAAGAAGTCAGCCCCTGAGGTTAGCCTAGGTTGTTAGGATTAACGTTCGGATTATAGTATGTCAAGAATAAATTTCTCTTTCATTGTAACAAAAATAAAAATTGAGAGAAGTATTTTACCATTATATGAAACAAGAAGGAGCACAATGAGGAAAGCTGACTTGAATGAACCTTTCTCCATATCTATTCAATTTGTTGAAGGCAAGGAAGGATTATAGGTTTGTACATGGTATAAAACTTGAATTCGGAGTCACTAGTTTTTAAAAAGACTACAATATATATAGGTGAATTTGAAAACTATTTTCTATGATTGCACATCTCGGTGAGGTTGGATTCAACGAATTGTTCATGCATGAATTTTGTAAACAAATCAATTTATCGAACTATAATGGTAAATAAGTTATGATAATAAGATTGCGATTTGATGCCTAGTATAATTAGGTGCATATTCAAGCTATATAGCTTAATTTCTAACTTATTCGTGCTCTCCAAACCTAAGATTATATGTAACTTGACAGGACCCGACCCAATTTCCACTTTGGAACTCGAGCTAAGTCCTGTGCGTGTCCGACACTGGGCGAATGTCGGGCACAAATGACCTTTTTACCCTCCTTAATTTAACTTTTCTCTTAAAATTCCCTTAGACTTCTGCCGAAAATTCGGCAGAGTCTCCCCTGTGTTTTGACCAATCCCAAAATTTTTCACCTGTCAAACAATCTCAAATATTTACACCCAACTGCCAGTATGTTTCCAGTAACTAATTCAACTCTAATCACTAAATTTTCAACTGGATATCAGAGCATACTCTCAAGTTCTCAAGGTTTAAAGGATTTTCTACAACGCTACCTTACTTGGTGGTGCGGAAGCTATGACTGGCCCGGTGGTGGATCCCGCGTACCTCTATGGCCTGGGGGCGAAAAACAGTTTTAAAAATGTGAGTGGACAAAAATAATGTTCTTCAAATCAATTCTCACAAACATAATATCCCCCATTGTAAAAAAAGAAATTTAACTAAATAAAACTGAATACTTACTTTCTACTTCACGCATAGTCAATTCAAGGCATTCTATATCAGTCATATTCAAGTTTAAAAGTTTCATACAAAAACCACTGAATTCAAAGCTTTCATAAAAGTACTGAAATCAAACGCGTATAAAAACTTTGTACTCAGACCTTTCATAACTGAATAAATATAAAGGGATCTATGTCCGAAAAATCAGAAAAACTGATTTATAATAGCTGAAAATCAACATTTAATAAAAAAACTCAGAATCCTTTGAAAATACCACCAGTAATCCTTTGAAAATACCACCCGTATGTACCCCTGTCATTTCCGTCAATTCCCTGGCAGGTCTCGGGCGTCACACAGACTTACCCGAGCCGCAAACTGGCAAAATCAGGGGACTATGATCGGCCTGTCCCGCCGGCAGATTCCTCGATGACACCAAGTCAGCTCGAGTCGCTCTGGCAGGATGCAGGGGACCGTAGTCAGCCTGATCCGCAATCCTGGCAGGTCTCGGGGACATAAAGTCAGCCGAACCGCAATCCTGGCAGGTCTCGGGACACCAAGTCTGCCGAGCCGCAAATCCTGGCACTCACGGTCCGAGCGTCCCCGAAACTCGTGAGGCAAGTCAAGTGCACTTACTGAACTATAATCAGACTGGATGTCCGTAGACATCGGTCCGACTCTGGGTAATCACCATAAAGAAAAACGGGTACGAGGTGGTTTTAAAATAAAGTCCTTTTTAAAAAGAAATATCTAAATAATAACTGTAAAACTCAAGTCGTGATGCGGTCTTAACTGATTCAAAACTCAAACTCTGTTTCTGTAACTGGTAAATAAGCAGCACCGACTTATAGAATTACTACTGTACTGATCATATTCAAAATCGTATTAAAACTTACTCAAAGACTGAATGAAGAAACTTACTCAAATAAACTCATTTATAAAACTTATTGATATAAAATCATTTATAAAATCTATTTTATATAAAAGCACATCAATTCATATAAAAGCACATCAATTCATTCATGAAATCTGATTTATGAAAGAAGGTCCACTCACAGATGGTCCGAGCTACTTTGATCCCTCAGAGGTCTCCTTTTAAAATCCTGTCGGGCTCCTGGTGCCTGATTACCCCGAAAGATTAAATTAATAAACTGCTGAAAAACACGAATTTCAACTAAACACCCCGCCCCCTGCTCCTAAAAATACGTGCTTTTCAAATCAAATTACTCCTATGCCCACAATAGCCCTTCCTGACACTGGGACCGGTTTTGGAAGGTCCGATGCTCTGTTAAGCGAGAAACCGTCAGATCGGCCGACCCGGGACCTGTGGGGTCCACGGTGTCCGATGGCCAATCTGAGCTTCCCGGAAGGTTTCTCATACAACGGGAACCATGTTCTGCGAATTTGGTCCGAATCGGACGGTCGGATTGACCAAAAGCGCGTTATCGCTTAAAACCCTAACCCTAGCCCCAGGGTTCGCGATTCCGGAGTATCCGGGACTCCGATTCGCGATCCGTCAAATCCTACGCGATCCTGAAATCACGTAGACTGACATATCCAAAATTCAGCGCGATCCAACGATTACACGACACTGCACCCACGGATCGCGCGATATGGAAAATCCGTTCGGGGCTCAAACGGACTCAGAATCGAGATCCGCGAAATCCCACGCGCTCGTGACGACACGAGGACCTCAAAACTGGCCAGAGCCGTGCCACCACCCCGGGCCACGCGCTGCCACACGCGCGGGGCAGATCGGGTGTCCAAAGCGATTCGGGTGTGCCGAAAAATCGTGGAACCGAGACTCCAAACTTCTACCCTAGGTAAAACACCCTATTTGGAGTCACTTTTGTTCTTGGACCACCCCCAAAAAGTGGCCGGAAACAGTAGTTTTGAAGGGCCAAAGTTTCGGCCAAACTTCAAGTCGAAAATCGAGTGATTTAGAGACAAAATCGATCAAAGCCCAGCCTACCATCAGTTAGAGCATGAAAAATAGGTGAAGATCCATACCTCACTCGAAAGATTTGGTGAAGAAATGAGGGAGATATTCGAACTGAAAGTTCGAACACGACCGACGGCAACAATGGCTGATTCCGGCCAGGTTCCGGCGCCCCCGCGGCCGGTGCTGGTCGGGGAAGGACGGCGGGCGAGCTGGCTTTCGATTGGCACCGGTGCCGGAGATCAGTTCGCACGGTGGTGGCGGCTAGGACGGCTGGAAGGAGGAGAGGGCGGGGCGAGGCTGCTGCGGGAGGAGAGAGAGAGGCTGACGGGAGAGAGAGAGAGAGAGAGAGAGAGAGGGGGTATAAAAATCTGACTTTTTAGCCAAATTACCAGTTTGCCCCTCGTGGTTTTTAGACCATAACTTCTTCGTTACGGCTCCGATTCGGGTCTACTCCGTGTCTACAAACTCCTTTCGCCGCGCTCTACGCAATGGCGCAAGCGAAATTCCCAAATTCTTTCTCGATCAAAAAGTCAAATTTTCCCCTTTTAAAATAATGCGAGGGCAATTTGATCATTTCGCTAAAAGATATTTTCTTTACTTTTTAGATATTTTCTTTCTTTTTAGATATTTTGTTTTGGGTTCTTACAATCTAC
>NW_023010159.1:32020-38542 GCF_902201215.1 Prunus dulcis
TACCAATTATTTGTATGCGAAAGAGATACTAGTTTCTTTAAAACAGAGTTATCTGGTGATAAAATGAAATAAAAATGACAACCAAAGAGATATTGTTTTTTAAAACTTTAATTCTTTCGTGTTATTCAGTGGATCGAACACGAAATTAGTAAGAAATAATCATATTTAGCACACACTAAAGAAATTAGTAATATTTACTTGTTTTGAGATTCAGAACTACGTGCTTGAGACTAAAATATACAATTATTTTATATTAGTTAACTTCGTTGTAATCCTTATCTGCACAACTTTATCTGTTTTTCAAGTGATTAAAAGAGGTCATTCAGAACCATCACTTATATTTGCCATATTTACTACAACAGTTTGAGAATAGAAGACTATTTCTTATAAACTTTTGAATTTCATGTTGTCGCCTAATTAGCGAAAATTGTTAGGTGTTACACTATTTCAATTACTTTTTTTTCGTTGTGTTCGGTAATTTAGAATCACTTCACTGTTTGCTCGTGTACCACACCTTTATCATCCCAGTATTATGAAATATAAAAAAATTCAAACCAAGTAAACTATAAGTAAGAAGGTGATGTTATTTATTATCCATTCAAACATTTAACGAACATATTGGGAGAACATAAGACTTTTGGTGCACGTCATAAGTATATGCTATATATTGATGTATCAAGTAGCGATGATTATGGAATTTCCTTCTGTGCTTGCGGTTGTGTAGAGATGTCTTGAAGAATGAACTTCGATATTTTATCTGGCGGACACTTACACCAATTCTCGACGCATGTGCATGGGCCGCATAGAGCAGATGTTTGGAACGGATAACGAGTAACTGGACCTCTTGCTTCGGCTCCAAATTGCACACCTACCACAATTAATATTTGCATAATTCATAATAAAACTGTTTTTTGCCTTTATTGTGAACATACTGCTTTATGCATAAGTTTACGTTACAAAAATATACACTTAAACTCGACTTTATGGCTGAAAATATCGACAATTGTTAGGTTAAAGTATATAATTTTAACGATGTATCAAGGACATATACACATTTTCAAAATAAGTGAAGTCAACCAGGTTGGAGAAAAAAATTCCTATATGCAGTTGTATTGTTCAAAGAAGTCAGCCCCTGAGGTTAGCCTAGGTTGTTAGGATTAACGTTCGGATTATAGTATGTCAATAATAAATTTCTCTTTCATTGTAACAAAAATAAAAATTGAGAGAAGTATTTTACCATTATATGAAACAAGAAGGAGCACAATGAGGAAAGCTGACTTGAATGAACCTTTCTCCATATCTATTCAATTTGTTGAAGGCAAGGAAGGATTATAGGTTTGTACGTGGTATAAAACTTGAATTCGGAGTCAGTAGTTTTTAAAAAGACTACAATATATATAGGTGAATTTGAAAACTATTTTCTATGATTGCACATCTCGGTGAGGTTGGATTCAACGAATTGTTCATGCATGAATTTTGTAAACAAATCAATTTATCGAACTATAATGGTAAATAAGTTATGATAATAACATTGCGATTTGATGCCTAGTATAATTAGGTGCATATTCAAGCTATATAGCTTAATTTCTAACTTATTTGTGCTCTCCAAACCTAAGATTATATGTAACTTATTTTTTGTAAATGCATGTTTAGAAATGATAAGTTAAATAAATTGTGTATGCATGAAAGGAAATATTATTTTAAGAGATGATTTTGTTGGACCAGAATGGTAACTAAATTAGCATATTAGGTTTCAAGCCAAAACAATGTACGACCTTAATTCAAAGTATATATATTTTATTATTGGCGTTATTTGCTGTACAAAAGTATGACTTTAAGCAACGCCATGATGAGCGCATTGGATTCAAAGAATTGTTCATGTATGGATTTTCTATAATAAAAAATCAATGTATTGAACTATAATGGTAAATAAATTGGCATAATAAGATTGCGATTTTATTCCTTATATAATTAGTGGCTTTAAATTATTGAAACAATATAACTTAAATTTCTAAGTTACCAGTGCTTTCCAAACTGTCGAATATATGTAACTTAATTTTCACATGTACATGTGTACATAACTATAAATCCTATAAATGGCGTATTCGTCAAAGGATTTTTTTTTTTTTCCAGAGATTAATTTGTTGAACAAAACGGTAACTAAATTGACATATTATGTTTCATGCCATAAATAACTTGGCAACCTAAACGAGTACAACTTGCAATTAAAGTATATATGACTCCAAGGAATGCATTGTTTGTTGGTACGTAAGTATGAACTTTAGTAAATCTGTGATGAAACCACGGTAGATTGGAATTTCGATTTCTCAATATTATGTTACTGAAACTAAGGCCAGAATCAAATCCCAATATATTATCGAATTAATGGACCTTGATGGTACAGTTTTTAAAATACAAAAACGCTACGTTGCCGAACTCATTTACCAATTATTTGTATGCGAAACAGATACAAGTTTATTTAAAACAGAGTTATGTGGTGATAAAATAAAATAAAAACGACAACCAAAGAGATATTGTTTTTTAAAACTTTAATTCTTTCGTGTTATTCAGTCGATCGAACACGAAATTAGTAAGAAATAATCATATCTAGCACACACTAAAGAAATTAGTAATATTTACTTGTTTTGAGATTCAGAACTACGTGCTTGAGACTAAAATATACAATTATTTTATATTAGTTAACTTCATTGTAATCCTTATCTGTACAAATTTATCTGTTTTTCAAATGATTAAAAGAAGTCATTCATAACCATCACTTATATTTGCCATATTTACTACAACAGTTTGAGAATAGAAGACTATTTCTTATAAACTTTTGAATTTCATGTTGTCGCCTAATTAGCGAAAATTGTTAGGTGTTGCACTATTTCAATTACTTTTTTTTCGTTGTGTTCGGTAATATAGAATCACTTCACTGTTTGCTCGTGTACCACACCTTTATCATCACAGTATTATGAAATATAAAAAAATTCAAACCAAGTAAACTATAAGTAAGAAGGTGATGTTATTTATTATCCATTCAAACATTTAACGAACATATTGGGAGAACATAAGCCTTTTGGTGCACGTCATAAGTATATGCTATATATTGATGTATCAAGTAGCGATGATTATGGCATTTCCTTCTGTGCTTCCGGGTGTGTAGAGATGTCTTGAAGAATGAACTTCGATATTTTATCTGGCGGACACTTACACCAATTCTCGCCGCATGTGCATGGGCCGCATAGAGCAGATGTTTGGCACGGATAACGAGTAACTGGACCTCTTGCTTCGGCTCCAAATTGCACACCTACCACAATTAATATTTCCATAATTCATAATAAAACTGTTTTTTGCCTTTATTGTGAACATACTGCTTTATGCATAAGTTTACGTTACAAAAATATACACTTAAACTCGACTTTATGGCTGAAAATATCGACAATTGTTAGGTTAAAGTATATAATTTTAACGATGTATCAAGGACATATACACATTTTCAAAATAAGTGAAGTCAAGCAGGTTGGAGAAAAAAATTCCTATATGCAGTTGTATTGTTCAAAGAATTCAGCCCCTGAGGTTAACCTAGGTTGTTAGGATTAACGTTCGGATTATAGTATGTCAAGAATAAATTTCTCTTTCATTGTAACAAAAATAAAAATTGAGAGAAGTATTTTACCATTATATGAAACAAGAAGGAGCACAATGAGGAAAGCTGACTTGAATGAACCTTTGTCCATATCTATTCAATTTGTTGAAGGCAAGGAAGGATTATAGGTTTGTACGTGGTATAAAACTTGAATTCGGAGTCACTAGTTTTTAAAAAGACTACAATATATATAGGTGAATTTGAAAACTATTTTCTATGATTGCACATCTCGGTGAGGTTGGATTCAACGAATTGTTCATGCATGAATTTTGTAAACAAATCAATTTATCGAACTATAATGGTAAATAAGTTATGATAATAAGATTGCGATTTGATGCCTAGTATAATTAGGTGCATATTCAAGCTATATAGCTTAATTTCTAACTTATTTGTGCTCTCCAAACCTAAGATTATATGTAACTTATTTTTTGTAAATGCATGTTTAGAAATGATAAGTTAAATAAATTGTGTATTCATGAAAGGAAATATTATTTTAAGAGATGAATTTGTTCGACCAGAATGGTAACTAAATTAGCATATTAGGTTTCAAGCCAAAACAAGTACGACCTTAATTCAAAGTATATATATTTTATTATTGGCGTTATTTGCTGTACAAAAGTATGACTTTAAGCAACGCCATGATGAGCGCATTGGATTCAAAGAATTGTTCATGTATGGATTTTCTATAATAAAAAATCAATGTATCGAACTATAATGGTAAATAAATTGGCATAATAAGATTGCGATTTTATTCCTTATATAATTAGTGGCTTTAAATTATTGAAACAATATAACTTAAATTTCTAAGTTACCAGTGCTTTCCAAACTGTCGAATATATGTAACTTAATTTTCACATGTACATGTGTACATAACTATAAATCCTATAAATGGCGTATTCGTCAAAGGATTTTTTATTTTTTTTCCAGAGATTAATTTGTTGAACAAAACGGTAACTAAATTGACATATTATGTTTCATGCCATAAATAACTTGGCAACCTAAACGAGTACAACTTGCAATTAAAGTATATAGGAATCCAAGGACGGCGTTGTTTGTTGGTACGTGAGTATGAACTTTAGTAAATCTGTGATGAAACCACTGTAGATTGGAATTTCGATTTCTCAATATTATGTTACTGAAACTAAGGCCAGAATCAAATCCCAATATATTATCGAATTAATGGACCTTGATGGTACATTTTTTAAAATACAAAAACGCTACGTTGCCGAACTCGTTTACCAATTATTTGTATGCGAAACAGATACAAGTTTATTTAAAACAGAGTTATGTGGTGATAAAATAAAATAAAAACGACAACCAAAGAGATATTGTTTTTTAAAACTTTAATTCTTTCGTGTTATTCAGTGGATCGAACACGAAATTAGTAAGAAATAATCATATCTAGCACACACTAAAGAAATTAGTAATATTTACTTGTTTTGAGATTCAGAACTACGTGCTTGAGACTAAAATATACAATTATTTTATATTAGTTAACTTCGTTGTAATCCTTATCTGTACAACTTTATCTGTTTTTCAAGTGATTAAAAGAGGTCATTCAGAACCATCACTTATATTTGCCATATTTACTACAACAGTTTGAGAATAGAAGACTATTACTTATAAACTTTTGAATTTCATGTTGTCGCCTAATTAGCGAAAATTGTTTGGTGTTACACTATTTCAATTACTTTTTTTCGTTGTGTTCGGTAATTTAGAATCACTTCACTGTTTGCTCGTGTACCACACCTTTATCATCACAGTATTATGAAATATAAAAAAATTCAAACCAAGTAAACTATAAGTAAGAAGGTGATGTTATTTATTATCCGTTCAAACATTTAACGAACATATTGGGAGAACATAAGATTTTTGGTGCACGTCATAAGTATATGCTATATATTGATGTATCAAGTAGCACTGATTATGGCATTTCCTTCTGTGCTTGCAGATGTGTAGAGATGTCTTGAAGAATGAACTTCGATATTTTATCTGGCGGACACTTACACCAATTCTCGACGCATGTGCATGGGCCGCATAGAGCAGATGTTTGTCACGGATAACGAGTAACTGGACCTCTTGCTTCGGCTCCAAATTGCACACCTACCACAATTAATATTTCCATAATTCATAATAAAACTGTTTTTTGCCTTTATTGTGAACATACTGCTTTATGCATAAGTTTACGTTACAAAAATATACACTTAAACTCGACTTTATGGCTGAAAATATCGGCAATTGTTAGGTTAAAGTATATAATTTTAACGATGTATCAAGGACATATACACATTTTCAAAATAAGTGAAGTCAACCAGGTTGGAGAAAAAAATTCCTATATGCAGTTGTATTGTTCAAAGAAGTCAGCCCCAGAGGTTAGCCTAGGTTGTTAGGATTAACGTTAGGATTATAGTATGTCAAGAATAAATTTCTCTTTCATTGTAACAAAAATAAAAATTGAGAGAAGTATTTTACCATTATATGAAACAAGAAGGAGCACAATGAGGAAAGCTGACTTGAATGAACCTTTCTCCATATCTATTCAATTTGTTGAAGGCAAGGAAGGATTATAGGTTTGTACGTGGTATAAAACTTGAATTCGGAGTCACTAGTTTTTAAAAAGACTACAATATATATAGGTGAATTTGAAAACTATTTTCTATGATTGCACATCTCGGTGAGGTTGGATTCAACGAATTGTTCATGCATGAATTTTGTAAACAAATCAATTTATCGAACTATAATGGTAAATAAGTTATGATAATAACATTGCGATTTGATGCCTAGTATAATTAGGTGCATATTCAAGCTATATAGCTTAATTTCTAACTTATTCGTGCTCTCCAAACCTAAGATTATATGTAACTTGACAGGAC
>NW_023010160.1:0-38321 GCF_902201215.1 Prunus dulcis
GTGGTTGAATCTCCTTCATGAAAGATGTTGTTACTAGCCTCAGTCGGAGGCTTTGTGACATCATGGGCTCGTTGCACTTGCTGGCGGATATAATACGAACAATCAACACCATCATCATCACCCACCCCCTTCTTGTTAGGCGTGGAGGAGCCTCTTGAGCTACCAACCATTGAATGTGACATTATTTGGGTTTTCGTTTTTCTCTTTCAGGTTGTGTATGAGTAATGTTATTACTAAAAGAGGTGGAAATGTTTGAGTTGAAATGTATAGGAAGTAACTCCTTAAATAATCCTTCGTCTGTAGTTGGTAGCTGGTATTTGGTACTTGGTACTTTGGATTGGGTTCCTTTTTCGTTAGAAGGTCAAAGTTTTCCAAACAAACGTTCACTTGAACCAACACCAGGTTCATTAGAAAAAGTCATTTGGTTGGGCTCATTTTTAGGGGAACGGGTTACTTTACTGAACGAACGCAACGCTTACGTTCAGTAGAACAAGCACTCCGTTTCTTTGAAAATGAAAGTTTGTTGGATTTATTTTTTCAGCGAACATCAAACTTTCCTCCACGAACGTACCTGTTGCATTTGTGTGAAATAGTAATCCGTTTTTTTGAAAAAGTAAGGTGGTTGAGGCATGTTTTCCGCGAAGGGGTAACTTTTCTCAAGGAACGCACGTATGGCATTCGTCTGAACAAATACCCTGTTCGTTTAAAAAAGTAACAATGACGGCAGGGCTTTTTTGGCTGAACGTCTAGTTTTTCTGAACGAAAGCAAATCCTTGCGTTCATTTGAACAAACGCCCCGTTTGTTTAGGAAAGTAAGTTTGTTGGCTCCTTTTTTAGGGGAACGGGTAGCTTTACTGAACGAACGCAACCCTTGCGTTCTCTAGAACAAACATTCCGTTTGTTTGAAAAAGTAAGTTGGTTGGATTCATTTTTTCGGCGAACATAAAACTTTCCTCAGCGAACGCACCTGTTGCGTTTGTGTGAAAAAGTATTCAGTTTACTTGAAAAAGTAAGGTGGTTGGCCCATGTTTTCGGCGAACGGGTAACTTTTCTCAAGGAACGCACGTATTGCGTTCCTGTGAACAAATACTCTGTTAGTTTAAAAAAGTAACTATGTTGGCCTTCTTTTTCGGCGCAACGGGTAACTTTACTGAACGAAAGCAAACCCTTACGTTCATTTGAACAAACGCCCCGTTTGTTTAGAAAAGTAAGTTTGTTGGGGCCTTTTTATGGGAACGGGTAACTTTGCTGAACGAACGCAACCCTTGCGTTCGCTAGAACAAACATTCCGTTTGTTTGAAAAAGTAAGTTGGTTGGATATATTTTTTCGGCGAACATAAAACTTTCCTCAGCGAACGCACCTGTTGCGTTCGTGTGAAAAAGTATTCTGTTTGCTTGAAAAAGTAAGGTGGTTGGGGCATGTTTTCGGCGAACGGGTAACTTTTCTCTTGGAACGCACGTATGGTGTTCGTCTGAACAAATACCTGATGGTTTAAAAAAGTAACTATGTTGGCCTTCTTTTTCGGCGGAACGTCGAGTATTTCTGAACGAAAGCAAACCCTTGCGTTCGTTTGAACAAACGCCCTGTTTGTTTAGAAAAGTAAGTTGGTTGGGCCCTTTTTAAGGGGAACGGGTAACTTTACTGAACGAACGCAACCCTTGCGTTCGCTAGAACAAACATACCGTTTGTTTGAAAAAGTAAGTTGGTTGGATATATTTTTTCGGCGAACATAAAACTTTCCTCAGTGAACGCACCTTTTGCGTTCGTGTGAAAAAGTATTCTGTTTGCTTGAAAAAGTAAGGTGGTTGAGGCATGTTTTCGGCGAACGGGTAACTTTTCTCCAGGAATGCACGTATTGCGTTCGTCTAAACAAATACTCTGTTAGTTTAAAAAAGTCAGTTGGCTGGGTTAATTTTTCCGGATAACCCTTGCGTTAACATTTGAAACCCTCCATTCTATTATAAAAGGGCATTTCAGTGACTGCCTCTTTCACTCTATCCATTACAAATGCATGGCTTCCTCTTCAAACCAACCTCACGTTGTCAACAACCCAAAACAGCAAGGTTGGGATCCAAATGATCCGAAAGTTCATGTTACGCCTAACTTTTGTAACCATGTTCCACATGATTTGCGTCCATGTCAACTTTGCAAGGATCTTTTTTCTGTAAATTCCGATAATGTTCAAGTTTACCGATCTCCAACTCCCTCGCCTCCAAAGCCACCATCTCCTCTTGTTTGCAAGTGCACCCCTCAAAAGACGGAATGGTGCAGTGATTGCTACGCTGACAAGCTCATTACGCATTGGGAGGAAGTTGAAAAATGGGAGTCCACAGATGACTCGGATGATGAAAACTACAAGTTCAGGGATTAGAGTGTAATGTTTTAGTTTACATTGCAATTTGGAAGTGTGATCCAAAATTAACATGTTATATTAACGTTTTCAGTATTGTGCTATGTACATTACTGTTTGGGTTGTTAAATTTTATGTTTGTACGTTCGAAGTGGAAATTATAACCACCCGTTGTACGAAATTTTGAATTGCGCACAGGTACCTCTGAACTGCATCTGAATACTGCAATTGCATATTATTTTATGTAGGTTCACTTGTACACGTTTGTTTACTGCCTTTGTTCGCATCAGTAAACGAATCCCGTGTATTGATTTTCACTTTACTGGGTACATCACCCATAAACCCTTTCTTCACAGCAGAATTGTTTTTTCCCCATGATTTTGGTGAAGATACATAAGTTAGAATACTCTAGAGTGTGTACATATGCTCTTCATTTGGTTGGACATGAGAGGTTGTTTTAAATAAACATTTAGGAGGTTAAATTGTCCATTCGGAATAAACTCCTTCAAAACTTATTTATCTCAACATTTGAAAATTACAACAAATACTTCCCTCAAATAACCTTCTTTTTGGTTGCAAAAAACATTTCCGATATTGTTTTTTAAACAATAAAGTCCAAAACTTAATTTTCCTAATTAATGGACATTCGAAATTGTAACTATTTGTAAAAGTATCGCTACTTTTCAAAATTATATATAACAATTACATACGACTTGAAACAGTTAAAATTATTAAAACCTAAGCTTACGAATAGTCTATAACCTGAATCCAATATAATTATAAACATAAACCATACTTTAAACCCTAAAGCCCAAACCCATTTCAGTGTTAACCATAAAGCCCAACCCTAAATTGTAACCGTAAATCCTAAACCCTTGAATTTTAACACTGAATTGCATAAACCCAATTAAATTTTGATCGTAACGTCCAACCCATTTCAATTTTAACTTTTATGCATAAACCACAAACTCTAAACCCTAAACACTTCAATTTGAATACTACCGCCCGAACTCAATTCAATTTTAACCGTAAATTGTATACCATCAACCGTAAACCCTAAACCGTAAACCCTTGAATTTGAACCACAAAGCCCAAACCCAAAGCCCAACAAAATTACATTTTAACCATAAAGCCGAACCCAATATAAATTGAACCCTAAAGCCCAAACCCAATTCAATTTATTTCGATTAAAGCCCAAACGCAATTCAATTTTGAACCATAAAGCCCAACATAATATCATGTTAACCGTAAAGCCCAACCCAGTTCAATTTTAACCATAAAGCCCAACCCAATATCAAATTGAACCCTAAACCCTAACCCAATTTAATGTTAACCGTAAAGCCCAAACCCAATTCAATTTGACCCGTGAAGCCCAATCCAATTCAAACTCAAAATTGAAACCCTCTCACCGACTTCATTTTTGCTCCTAAAGGCCAACCCTAATTCCTCTTTTCAATCTATAGCCCATAGCAAAAATCTCTTTGGCGTCGCACCTCCAGCATCATCGTCGCACAGCCTTCGTCAGCGTCGCACGGCCAGAGTCATCGTCGCACGGCCAGAGTCTTCGTCGCACGGCCAGAGTAATCGTCGCACAGCCAGAGTCATCCCTGCACAGCTAGCGTCATCTTCACGCACCAACGTCATCGTTGCACAATTGGGCTCTGCAGAAGCTCAAAGTCCTTACCTGAAGAGGTGAAATTCCATCTGGGTATGCTGCATTTCTTCCTCAATGACGTAAATTACAATTTGATTTTTAGTTAGTCCAATTGGGTTCTTCTCTAAGCAGTGTTCTGTTCATTAGGAAATGCTACTATTATACAAAATGGAAAGCATAAATGAAGGACATGGAGTAGTTATCATATTTTTTGATGGTTTGTGTGCATTTTGTGAGTCCGCGTATCTGAATGTTGGTGCACGTTTTGATCTTCTAATTTGCATATCCCAGTTATTTGTGTGTGCTTGTATTTCCCTCTCTTTCTATCTCTACTATGTGTGTTTGCTCTTTGTGTTGTGTGGCTCTTCTTAGAGCAACTCCACCCCTAAGGGCAAAGTCTAAGGCAAGGGCAAGCTAGGGCAAGCAAGGGCTGATACTATTCACGTGAATAGTGTCAGCCTTGCCATTTGTGGTTCCACTCACAAGGGCAAAGTCTAGGGCAAGTCTAGGGCAATTACTATTCATTGTACTTTATTTCCTATTTTTTTATGCTTTAAATCATTAATTTTGATAATCTTTTGTAATTAAATTTTCGGATAAGATTTTCGGATGTGAATCTCGGTTGCCACGTGTCTTATTCCAGATAAAATTTGTGCTTGTATGATCTATTCAAAATAAATAATTGGAAGTGCATTCAAAAAATATACAATGCAAGAAATTATAAACTATTTTCAAATGCAAGAATAAAATTGATTGTGTAAATAAATATAGACAAATTGAAAATGCAAAAACAAAAATAAAGATTATGCATGAAATTATAAACTATTTTGAAATGCAAGAATAAAATTGATTATGTAAATAAATAACGCCAATTAGGAAATGCAAAAATAAAATAAACATTGTGCAACAAAAAGGAATAGAATATGCAAAAAAAAGTTACATTAAATTGATTAAAATGGCAATTAAAAATATTTTGGTGTGGAAAATGAATTATGTGAGTGGAGAGTAGAAAATATTGTATGGAGAAGAAATTGTATGAAGATTTGGTGTTGAAAGTAGATAAAATGGTTAGGTATTTATAGGGAAAAAATACATAAATTTTTGGTATTTTTAAAAAAAAAAATTCAGAATTTTTTCGGATTTTTTTGGATTTTTTTAAAATTTTTTTGGACAAAAAAAAGAGAACCGTAGGATTGCTGAAAAAAATCCAATCGGAGCCACCCGGTGACGACACGTGGCAGTCAACAGTAAAAAAAATTGATTTTAGTGCGCTGACGTCAGCGAACTCGGGCTCAAGCCCAGGCGACTTTTGCCCTTGGGCCTGCCCGGTTTCGTGGGGCCCACCTGTTGCCCGGGCTGGATTCTTGGCGCTGGAGCTGGACTCGGGCTCATCTCTGCCTTTTGCCTGGGCCAGCCTCTAGCGCTGGACTTGGCCTTACGAATAGTCTATCTTAATTAATGGGTCCATTTCATAATTTCATACGCATTCAAACTCCACCTCTGTGATAAAAGCATTTACCTCTCTGTGATAAAAGCTTTTCATTTGTTTGTATTTCTCTTTGGCTTTTTGACTCACTCACTCTTTGTCTTTCTTTTTTTGGGTTCTCTGAGATGGGTGTCCTTTATTTTTCAGACCCATTTATGTTTCATGCTTTTTTCAAATCTTGTGGCTTTAGCTAGATAAAGAGAGATAAACACTCTGAAAAAAACTTGATGGGTCCTGATTCCTGAAACTCTGAATCTCAGTTTCTTGAGTTTTGGTTTTCTTGAAAAAAAATTCCCACTTTTCTGTTCATTCAAACAAAAAACTTCACCTTTTGTGTTGCCTTTTGCATTTCTTCTGATTTGAGAAAGGTGGGGGGAAGGATGCATAAGACCTTATTATTAGCTTTTTCTCCTTGTTCTTTTTGTTAAAGAAGGAACAAAGTTATTTTTCATTGTACTCCTTGTAAGGGTTTAAGGATAAAGTAAACGAATCATATCTTGTGAACATTCACTGAATTGGCTTGTTCTGAGTTCCAAGGGAAGTATACAGCAATTGTTGTCAATCACGATTCCATCTGTCATCATTATCAATCTAAAGGGTCTGATTTGGCAAATCCCATGAATCTATTTGAAGATTTCTTACCTTAGAGAAGGGTTTGTTCCTAGAAAGGGCTGCAATTTTTTTTCCAGATGTATTTGCTGGTTTGGCTGGCACTTTTTTTCGAGACGTATTTGCTTTCATTTTTGAGATGTATTTGTTGGTTTGGAATAAGCTAGGTCACGCTTAATATAGAAATTAAGAGCTGCGGCTGTGAAGATAGATTGCTGGTTTGGCTGTCATTTTTTTCCTTTGGCTGTCATTGCTGTCATTTTGGAGATGTCATTGTCTATATGAGTTGTGGGTGTTTTTTAACGTATGTTGAGATTATGTCTCGTTACTGTGTTGTTATATTTTTGGTCAAACTAGTTACTGTATTGTTTGATGTTGAGGTAGAGATAATCTGTTTCATTGTTTGCCATTTCAAATCAATAATGAAGGATATTCGAATCAACAATGAGGATGAAACACAAGGGCACCGAGGTTAGACCATCTCATCAAGGTTCCCGTTGCCTGAAGACCACAGTTGCACAGGGTACGAAAGGTAACTCTTCAGCGGCTTCCTCAAGCTCGAAAAAACGGACGCCAGCCAAACGAATATCGGGTCCTATGGGTAATGGGGTGTTCGGGGTACGTGTGTTCATACCAAGAGACCGCAATCCTTGTTCACCCGTGCTTCACTTCGATTTGGAGGAACATATCTCCTTCAAGGTATTATTATTTAAGTTTACATTTCGCATTTCACACATTGGAATAAATTTTGTTTACCGGGTCACAATCAAATGAAGATTACTAAACCCAAAATTATTTATGCAGCTCACTTTAAAAAAAATCAGAGGGTGTGGAAACAACGACATATGTGCTACATGGTATAACAAAGCAATGCACGACACGGTGAAAGCGAAGGTGCAAGAATCAGGATTTTTGCCCTTTTTGTCAATACTGGGACATGGAAAGAAAGGGGATAGGCCATTACTTGTGGCCTTAGCTGAGAGATGGTGGGACACTACCCACACATTCCACTTCGATGAAGTTGGAGAGATGACAATGACCCCGACGGACTTCGCAGCAATCACAGGATTGCTTGTTGGTGGGAAGCGATTAACGTACGACTTGGACATTTACAGAAACAAGAACAAGGTGGTGAAATTGTTTGGGAAACCAATTGCAGACCTACTGGCAGGGGAAAGGAGAGGGCCGTATGAAAGCCTTTGCACTCCGTACTGGAGGAAGAATCCGAAAGATGATAAAGAAGCTGACCAAATTGCAAGGGCATTTATTCTGTGCTTGATTGGCTCCTCATTCCTCAATGACAAGAGCCAATACGTGAGTATGCACTACGCCCCCTGTCTGGAAATAGTCTCAGACATTGGTAAATATGACTGGGGCGGTGCGGCGTTGGCTTGCTTGTATAGATCATTGGATTCTTGTTCCAGGGGCAGGTCATCAAGCATGGGCGGGTATTGGAGGGCATGGGAGGTTAGTGTCATCGAATTGAATATCCGCAAAGTGCAACATAATTTTTTGCTTAAATTACTAATTTGTAAACTTGTCTTGTGTAGGTATGGGCTTGCGAGTATCTAAAGCCGTTTGCTTTATCAAGGCCCAGTGGGACCTTGAACACGTGGCCCAGAACATTGAGGTGGGTTGGTGCAAAATCAAAGCGGGACTTGCAACATCACTTGGAACATTTTAGAGTGATGATGCGACATCTAACAAATGATCAAGTATAAACCTCGACGTTTGTGTGAAATTTTATTTAGCTTCAAATGTATGATTCCCTGAGGTAACCAATTTGTGTTGGAGGTTAATTGGAACCCATGGGGGACCAATGAATCCGACATGCCGGAAGCCGTCATAAATAGTGTGTCGGCAACCCGTAAACGAATCCTACTTGAGGGACCAGCTGGTTCAGCCTGGTTTTTGGGAGAGCGAGTCGCAATGCAAAGTTTAGGCACCACAGAACCTCAAGTACCCAAAATTCCACCGACGACAATGCTTTCTGATTATAAGCTAAATGATGAGGCAGAAGTCAGGGAAGCACTGAATGGGTACCCCGCTTCAGAATGGCTTGCAAATTCATCCAACTATGGCCACTACAGAGATGAGTACATAAGGTACCGCCACTATGAGGACTTGCGTGAAGCGGTACGTTATACACTGAACACGTGTTCTGTACTTACACTTGCTGCATGAAATTCATATTATTTTTCAACTATCTAAAATGATACCTAAAGGGTAATCTGAATGCAGAACAAGACTCCACACTCCAAAAAGGCAAAGTTCAGAAAAGTCTTCGTACACGTACCCCAAAGAGAAAGAAAACCAAGTAAATTATGGAAACTATTCAATTTTCCGGATCATTGGTCCGTTTTGTAATATAATATGTTCGGCTTATTGCCCATGACCATTTCTGATGCTATGTACTTCGATTTCTAGTTCAAAAAAAAGGTGTAATTGTGGATGTACAAAAAAAAAAGATGGAGTTCCATTTTTCGTTTTTAGGGGTTTGCGCATAGCCACACTTGCATTGCATCACCGTCATGCAATTGCATGTGTGAAATGCAAATACAAACCTGCTGTGTGCAAACAAAACATACCTGAAAAACGCATGCCCAACCCTAAATGTATAGCACAACGACAAGTAGGGGTTTGCGCACAGTGAGCCTTGCATTGCATCACCGTCATGCAATTGCATGTGTGAAATGCAAATACAAACCTACTGTGTGCAAACAAAACATACCTGAAAAACGCATGCCCAACCCTAAATGTATAGCACAAAGACAAAGACAACAAAGCAAATACTTTATTAAGACCATATGTGTATTATTCAATATTATGGTTAATCACATTGTGTTATACGAAAATCGGGATCTTTTGGAAAATCATTTGTGCTACATTAGAATGTCCATTACTACGTAATTTCGAGAATTTATCGTTGTTGTACTGAAAGAATGTTCGGTTTATTGCCCCTTACCGTTTTTCATGCTCTATACTTCGATTGATAGTTCAAAAAAATAGGTCTAATTATGCATGTACAAAAAAATATGATTCATTTTTCCTGATTAGGGGTTTGCGCACAGCCACCCTTGCATTGCATCACTCTCATGCAATTGCATCTGTTAAATGCAAATTGAAACCGGCTGTGTGCAAACTAAACATACCTTAAAAATGCAAACCTAATTAATGTATGGCGCAAAGACAAAGAAAACGAAGCAAATACTTTATTATGACCGTATGTTTATTATTCAATATTAGAGTTAAGCACATAGTGTTTTACGAAATTGGGGATATTTTGGAAAATCATTTGTGCTACATGACAATGTCCATTACTACGGAATTTTTAAAATTGGTCGTTTTTGTAATATAATATGTTCTGCTTATTGCCCCTTACCATTTCTCATGCTCTGTACTTCGATTTATAGTTAAAAAAAATATGTATAATTATGCATGTACAAAAAAATATGATCCATTTTTCTTGATTAGGGGTTTGCGCACAGCCGCCCTTGCATTGCCTCACCTGCATGCAATTGCATGTGTAAAATGCAAATGTAAACCGGCTGTGTGCAAACTAAACATACTTTAAAAACGCAAACCTAATTAATGTATGGTGCAAAGACAAATAAAACCAAGCAAATACTTTATTATGACCGTAATTTTATTTTTCAATATTAGAGTTAATCACATTGTGTTATACGAAAGTCGGGATATTTTGAAAATTCATTTGTGGTACATGACAATGTCCATTAGTACGTGATTTTTATAATTGGTCTATTTTGTAATATAATTGAAGGACTTATTGCCCCAGATTCTTACCATGCTCGTATTTCGGTTCATGTCGCCCTTCAATATAAAATTCAAAAAGTAGGTGACATTTGCAAGAAGGAAAAAATATGATCCATTTTTCCTTATTAGGGGTTTGGGCACAGCCACCCTTGCATTGCATCACCGTCTTGCAATTGCATGTTTCTAATGCAAATGCTGACCTGCTGTGGGCAAAACTGTTCAAACTGTAAACGCGAAGCTAATGAATGTATATAGCAAAGACATTAGGATTAAGCAATTATCGTTTACGAAATTGCCAATATTTTGGAATATAATGCGCACTATCAGGCAAAAAATTTGTAATACCAAGTATTTTCAGATAATTAGTCTTTATTGATTCTAATATGTTCAAATAATAGCCCCTTACCCTTAGGCAATGTGGTTTGGATCACCGCCTCCTACATAAAACTTCCGTTCAAGCACCCCCTACAAGTCATAAAATCGTTTCTTAACATTACATACATAAAACAATAAGATATCAATCATATGAAAGCATCTTGTCTATTACTGAATCTACATTTCATGTGAATTTTTACATGTAAACCAAGTTCCAAAACTACAATTGTTTTGGGTTGAACCAGTACATAGGGAATTAGGTTCACCATTGTCGAATGAGAAACCATCGTCACTGTTAGGGGTAGAACCAGTTGGGTCTGCAGTAGAAAAACTATCAGAACCAGAGAAATCAACCACATTGTTGCTTCTGCATTAAGAAATCGTTTGACTAGGATAACTGTAGCTAATGTCCGGGGACGGCCCTTTATCAGAACTATACTGATAGCTTTCACTACCTGATGGGATATTCACACCTGCATTTCTACTTGGATGCAAGTTTCTTTGAGAGCAATTACGCTTTGTATGTCCATATCCGCGACACAATTGACATTGTCGACGCTTGCGCGTTCCACCCTGCCTTGCTTGACTGCCTTTTGTCTTAACGATATTTGGATCTTTCACAATATTTGAAGGACATTGCTCAGCGCTACCCAATTTCAGACTCGTCTCTTCTTCCTTTTGCCGTAAGCCTTCACAAATTCCCTCCAATCTACTAAACTCATTCGTCAACATGGCATAACCATTTGCTCTCTTTGATGCATAAAAACAAACTTTGTTTGACATAGCACTTAAACTTCCATACCTCGCCATTTCTACAACTTCCTTGGTACTGTCTTCGCCTTTGCTGATAAATTCCCTACATGTATCAGTTTGGGCACTCTTTGTCCATCTCTTCATTATGAGTGCTGGAGGAATTTCCGTAAGGTGCTCGCACTTCATTACATAAAACAGGTGGCAACACGGGATCCCTTCACTTTCATATTTCCGGCATCCACACTGTATCCGTATCTTTTCCCCACCGTGGTAAACACAAGTCCATTTATTATGCGGTTCACCATATTTTGACAATACGTATACACGACCTCCAAAATTATGCATCACATTATCATGGATGAGTGCTGAACAAGATTCGATCTCATGACGAACCAATACAAAGCATCTATGCGTGTAAATCAAAGAAGCTTGTTGCTCGAGTTTTGTCAATGCGGTTTTAAGGACTGGTGTTGAGTACTTTGCGTTGAAACCATCCTTTGCCGTGGTATTCCTAAGACGTAACATAGCCCTATCAATTGCTGGAATACATTCAAACAACTTCACACCTTTCCTCAAGTAATCTTTCACATACTTGTTCATAGACTCCACGCGTCGAGTGGTGCACATACCACCAAAAAACTTTCCTCTCAAACATGATTCAGCCCATGAGTCACTTTTTGCATACATCATTTCCAACCATTCTTTTTGTTTCGGAGTCCTCGCTCTTTCCCTTAGAACCTCCCATTTCTTCTCAAACTCGTCCAATGCAAATGGTTCCCAAATACATGCCTGAAAATTTCTTACCAATTCATCATCCTTCAAGTTATTTTGTGCATTCCTTGACACATGCCATGAGCACAACCGATGGTTAGACATGGGAAACACATCATCAATGGCTTTACGCATTGCCTCATCGCCATCCGTCAATATTGATATTGGCTTCTTATCTTTCATGGATGCCATGAATGTTTCCAATAACCACTTGTAAGTTTCAAATGTCTCGTCCTGCAATAATGCACAACCAAACATTACAGTAGAACGGTAGTTGTTCGAACCAACAAACAACACTAGGGGCTTGTCATAAACATTTGTTTTGTATGTGCTGTCAAATATGAGGACGTCCCCATAGGCAATGTAATCCAAAAGTGAAGTGGAGTCCCTCCAAAACAAATTACCAAGCCTATTTTCCTCGTCAACACTGAACTTACAAAAGAATTCTGGATCCATTGCTCCTTTCGCTTTCAAGTAAGATAGTGCAGCTTCTGTGTCATCGTCGAGCAAAATTTCCCTCCGTGATGCATCCAACTTATTGTACAGATCCTTTATTTGAAAACCAACATTTAAATACCCGCCACATTGGTCGACCATATACTCATATGTTTGACATGTTCTAACCAATGCTCTTCGCATTGCCACTGCTTGTGCTAAATCAGAATTTCGAACAACACGGTTACATCGGAGATATGGTGATTCAAGTGGAGTAACTAGTTGATGATTGTGATGTGGTTCAAAATTTGTAACGACGTAAACGTCACGTTTCTTCTCATAACCCACCCAAAAATGGGCAGAACAATTCTCTCTTGTAATTGGCTTTGGTGGTCGAATCCTATCTGATCGATCATTAAACTTCTCATTTCTCAAACCTTCTTTAGAACAACACCACCGTCTCCTACATATTTTCCCTTCCGCATTTCGCACCAATTTGTCTTTTCTCACGCTAAATCCAATGCCCTTTGCATAACTCATGTAATATTCTTCTGCTAATTCTATCGTTTTAAACTCTTTTCCCATAACATCTTCTTTCCTCGGTGCAATCATGTCAACATCATTATCATCACTGCTTTGACTAACCATATGTTGGACCGACATATGCCCAGTCTCTGTTGTCGATGCCCTATGACTTGACCTTTCACAACCACCCAGATACCCTGAATCACTACAACCACCATTTGATGTCTCTAGACCCCTGTCCATCTTACCAGACCCCTTCATGCCTGAGAAACATAATTTCAAACTGAAATTACCTTATACTCTATGTGCTAACATACTTTCTCTTAAAAAAAACACAAATGAATAATCTCATGCAATTGCACATACTCAGGTCAATAATTGCACCACGTATAACTGTTTTGCAACCAAAAACATGCAATTGCATCAACTCATTACCCAAATCACATTCAAGTCCTAAACCAGAAAGAGGGTTCTTTGAAATCTTACTTGATGTTTCCATACTTTCAAAGGCCTCTCCTTACACTTCCTTTTGCCACCAACTCAAATGTCGTCGTTAACAGCCAAGGATCTTCAAAATCTTTACAACCACGTTGTTATTACAAATTCATTCCCCTGCAAAATTGAAATTCTATATCAGACAATGCCAACAAAACAAATTAAATTAATTAAATACCTCCAATTTGGTGACCATTTCATCATGGAGGTTGGACCCACCATCAATTTTGTATCTGCATATGAGTTTTGGGCAAGCAGAGAGAAGACTTGAGGACCTCAATTCGGTGAGCATTACCTTCTTGCAGCTGCGTTTTGCCCAAGCACAGACAAGAGTTGGACGCACTTAGGATGAATTTGGGCAAGTGAGAGGAAGAGTTCCTTGTGAAGTAGAGACAAGAGTTCGCAGCCAAGCAGAGACAGTGGGCAAGAAGAGAGGAGTTCGTGGAGGCGCTAAGGATTGATTTGGGCAAGCAAAAAGAAGAGTTCCTGGAGGCGCTAAGAATTGGATGGGCTCTTAGGATTTTCGATTTGGGCAACCAGAGAGGAGAGCGTGCGTCTTCTTCATCCTCCAAACCTGCCTTCTCTGCGCGTCTTCTTCATCTTCCAAATCTGCCTTTCTCTTTCCTCACATGCCACTCACGTGTTGAATAACAAATGCCTCAACAGGTCACCAAGTCATTCAATCTCAGCCATCCTTTTTTAACATGAAAACTTAGCCGTTGGATAGCTGGCTGTACTGGTACAGCTGATGCACCACAGAGAGTTAACCACATTATGGTTTACGAAATTGGGAATATTTTTGAATGTTATTTGTACTACATGACAATTTCTATTACTAAGTATTTTCGAATAATTGGTCCTTTTGTAGTATAATATGTTCGGATTATTGCCCCTTACCGTTTGTCATGCTCTGTATTTCAAATAATTGAGCCCTTCGATTTATAGTAAAAATTATGTCTAATTATGCATGTACAGTAAAATATGATCCATTTTTCTTATTTTCGTTTGCGCACAATCACTCTTGCATTGCATCACCAACATGCAATTGCATGCTTGCAATGCAAATGTTGCCCGACTGTTGGCAAACTCTTCAGAGCATAAACACGAAGCTAAAAACATACAATTGCATAAACTCATTACTCAAAATATATTGAACTCCTAAACTGCATGAACTCATTACCCAAAATACATTCAACTCATAAACCAGAAAAAGAGGGTTGTTTGAACTCTTACTTGATGTTTCCAAATTTTCAACGCATCCTCTTTACACTTCCTTTCTCCACCAACTCAAATGTCGTCGTTCACACAATTCCAACAAATCAAACTAAATTCCACTCAATTTGGTGACCATTACATCATGGAGGCTGGACCCATCATCAATTTCGCAACGATTACCTCTCTGCAGATCAGTTTTGGGCAAGCAGAGAGAAGAGTTGAGGACCTCGCTTAGGCAGAGTCGCCAGCTTTGTCTTCAGTTTTCTCGTGACGACCTCGATTCGGTGAGCATTAGCTTTTTCTGTAGATGCATTTTGGCCAACACAGGATGAATTTGGGCAAGTAGGGAGAGGATTTGGTGGGCAAGTAGGGAGAGGATTTGGTGGGCAAGCAGGGAGAGCATTTGATGGGCAAGCAGAGAGAGGATTTGGGGGCGCTTATGATTGGATTTAGGCAAGCAGAGAAAAGAGCTGGAGGCTCTTACGATTCGATTTAGAGAGAAAACTTGGAGCGAGCGTCGTCTTCCACCTCCACACCATGCGTCTGGTTCTGTTAGCCCTTATAAGAGTCACATGTGACTCAGGTGCTCAATAACAAAGGGCTGAATAGGTTATCCAGTCATTCAATCTCAACCATCCATTTTTGAAATGCAAACTCAACCCTTGGATAAGTGGCTGTACAGATACAGCCAAGGCACCACAGAATTTTCGTGTTTTCAATTGCCTCATGTTCATGTCGCTTCGCACTGGAAAGTCCTCTCTTCTCAAAAACCTCTCACTTTCTCCAAACACAACTAGAACTTTCATTCCACTGCTGCCTTTTTGGACTTACCGGACAAAAAAGAAGAAGGAATCTTTTGATTCCCGCGCGCGATATATTGTGAAGGGTTTTTGCCTTTCAGCCTTTGTGTTGGATTTTGTCTTCTACTTGATTTGGGCAGGGATTTTTTGGTTACTCCCTAATTTGTGTTAGCGATATTCTAGCTTAATTATGATATTTATTTTCTAGTTTATTATGATTATATTTCTTTCATTTTTATATAGATATTTTGTAATTAGGTTTTTATCTTGTTTCATAGTTTGACTCTACTAGGATTACATCCTTGTACTATAAATACTTTTTTTTTGGAGAATGAAATACAACCTGAAAAATATTCTACTTATATTGTTTAACTTGACATCATAGCCAACTTTTTTGGTGACCTGTGTGTTGTGCCCACCCCGTGTTCTATCCCCATGTATATTTTTTTCTCTACCTGTGTGGTGTGTGCCCTCCTGGGTTTGTGTGTTGTGTTGTAGTGTTTGTGCCTCTGATGTATTTGTGTCTGTCTTCATGCATCTGCCGTATTTGTGCCTTTGCTGTGTT
This sequence comes from Prunus dulcis, assembly GCF_902201215.1. Classification (NCBI taxonomy): domain Eukaryota; kingdom Viridiplantae; phylum Streptophyta; class Magnoliopsida; order Rosales; family Rosaceae; genus Prunus; species Prunus dulcis. The sequence continues at coordinate 15,809 of NW_023010160.1, forward strand.
CCGCTGTGTACTCTCATGTCTTCATGCATCTGCGGTATTTGTGTCTCTGATGTGTTACGTTGTATACTCTGCTGTGATCTATTAAATTTCTGCTGCAATCATGGGTGATAACTCCATTATTGGTGTTGTTGCTGCTGCCTCTGCAAATTTGTGTGTTTCTGATTCTATTCCAGGTACTGGCTCCAATACTTGGATAATTGACACTGGTGCTTCTGATCATATGACTTATTATGCTAAATTTTTTGATGAGTTGTCTAGTAACACCATGACCCATAGTTAACTAGTGCTAATGGCTTGCCTTCTCCAATTACTAGTGAGGGCACAATCTCTCTCACTCCTACTCTGTCATTGTCTCGTGCGTTACTAGTTCCTAATATCTATTGTAACTTGTTATCTGTTGATCAATTACTTGATACACTTAATGCTTACGCTACTTTCTATCCTACGTATCGCTCTTTTCAGGATCTCAAGACTCACGAGACGATTAGGCATGGTAAACGGATAGGGAGTTATATTATTTGACATTGCCTTCTGCACCAGTTCGTGATCGTGTCGTTAATACTGTTCAAAGTTGCAGTATCAAAGACAAACATCAAATTTGGTTATGGCATCATCGCTTGGGAACCCATCATTTGGCTACCTTAAGCTTCTGTTTTCATCTTTATTCCGCTCTTGTGATGAGTTCAGTTTTAAGTGTGAGACATGTATTTTGGTCAAGAGTCATCGCACTGTATTTCCTTTGAGTGACAGTAAAGCTGCAAAGCCTTTTGATTTAGTGCATTCTGATGTGTGGGGTCTGGCTCGCGTTACTTCGAAAAGATTTCGTTGCTTCGTCACATTTATTGATGATTGTACCCAACTCACTTAGGTTTTCTTGCTGAAAAATAAACATAATGTTGCTTCCATCCTTCCAGAGTTCTGTACTATAATGTCTACTCAGTTTCATGCTTGGGTCAAAGTATTCTGGACTGATAACGGAGGAAAATATGTGAATAACACTTTGACATCTTTCTTCCATGCTCAAGGTATTATTCACCAAACGACAACCCCATTTACTTTTTAGCATAATAGTGTGTTTGAACGCAAGAATCATCAGTTACTTGAAGTTGCCCGCTCCCTTATGTTGGACATGTCTGTTCCTCATTATCTTTGGGGGCATGCTGTTTTATCTGCTGCCTATGTGATTAATCGTACTCCTAGCCAGGTTTTTGATTTCAAGACTCCACATGATGTGTTTGGTGACTATGTTTCCCCTGTCTCAGTCTCCAAGTTGCCCCCTAAATTTTTTGGGTGTGTTGCCTATGTTCATGTTTACTCTCATCAACGGAGTAAACTTGATCCTTGTACTCTACGATGTGTCTTTGTTGGTTACTCTTCTACTCAGAAATGTTATAAATGCTATCATCCACCTACCCAGAAGGTGCATGTTACTTTGGACATGACTTTCCATGAAGAAGTTCCCTATTATGTCTCTCCCTCCTCTCCAATTTAGGAGGAGAGGGGGAGTGAATTGGAGAGTCTTGGATTAAAGAATGATGTGTTTGAAGATACTGCTCTCAGGAAGGAAACGATCTGTCGCACTAAAGCAAGTGACTGGTCCTCCATACCTGATGATGAAACTTGTGGTCCCTGTGAAGAAACGACTGATCGCCCTTTGGAACTCGACCAGTCGCCCATATCTGGAGATGAAGCAGGTGCTCTCGGTGTCGAAACGATCGATCACAGTGAAGCAAGTGACCAGTCGCCTGTATCTGAAAATAATGACAGCGATTATTGTATGGATGAGTTCGATGCAATACCCCATCTGCCCTGCCAATGTCCCAATCTACTCGTGATAGTGAATCAAGTGAGCTAATTTCTAATGATCTATTTGTGTCAGCTTATCAGTTACTCCCACAAACCACTCGTGGGAAATCTAAAGTACAATATTCTCCTGATATACATGCCAAGTCTAAATATCACATTAGCCATTATGTGTCAACTCATCGTTGTCTAAGTCATATGCATCCTATTTGTGTCAATTATCTAGTGTATGTGTGCCAACTAAACTGCAGGATGCTTTATCTAACCCAAAATGGATGGATGCCATGAATGTTGAAATGGATGCCTTGAACAAGAATAAAACATGGGATTTAGTTCCTTTGCCACGAGGGAAGAAAGCTGTTGGATGCAGATGGGTGTTTACTTTGAAGCATAAAGCTAATGGTTCCATTGACCGTAACAAGGCTAGATTGGTAGCAAATGGTTATACTCAGACTTATGGAGTGGATTATTTGGAGACCTTTGCTCCAGTGGCAAAGCTCAATATTGTGCGTGTACTACTATTCCTGGCTGCTAATCGGGATTGGCCCTTATTACAATTCGATGTCAAAAATGCGTTTCTACATGGTGACCTCAATGAGGAGATTTACATGGATCTCCCTCCTGGTATTCCTGTAACCTCTAAAGAGGGTGTTGTGTGTAAGCTGCAGAAGTCTTTATATGGATTGAAGCAGTCTCCAAGAGTGTGGTTTGGGAGATTTACAGCATCTATGAAGAAATTTGGGTATGTGCAAAGTAACTTAGACCATACTTTGTTTCTAAAGCGTCATAAAGGTAAATTGACAGCTTTAATTATTTATGTTGATGATATGATTGTGACTGGAGATGATCAGTCAGAAATGCAAAATCTTCAGAAATATCTGACTTCTGAGTTTGAGATGAAGTCATTGGGTGATTTGAAGTACTTTCTTGGGATTGAAGTTGCCAGATCTAAACATGATATCTTTTTGTCTTAAAGAAAGTATATTTTGGATTTACTTGCAGAGACTGAAATGTTAGATTGTAAACCAATTGATACCCCTAGTGAACAGAATCATAAGTTGGGGTTGTATCCTGATCAAGTCCCTACACATAAAGAGTGTTATCAACGACTTGTGGGGAGATTGATTTATTTATCTCATACATGTCCTGATATTGCATATGCAGTGAATGTAGTGAGTCAGTTTATGCATTCTCCTAGTGAATATCATATGAGTGTTGTGATGCGCATCTTGAGATATATGAAAGTAACTCCTGAAAAGGGGTTAATGTTTTGCAAGTATGGTCATACAGATGTGGAAAGGTATACGGATGCTGATTGGGCTGGTTCAGTCATTGATAGACGCTTTACGTTTGGGTATTTCACATTTGTTAGTGGTAATCTTGTTACTTGGAGGAGTAAAAAGCAAAAAGTGGTGTCTAGGTCTAGTGCCAAGGGCGAGTACCGTGGGATGCCTCAAGGTGTGTGCGAGTTACTATGGTTGAGAAGATTGTTGAGATCTTGGGTTTGGACCCCAGAAACCTATGGATTTGTATTGTGATAATAAAGTTGCAATTGCAATTGCGCATAACCCTGTGCAACATGATCGTACAAAGCACGTGTAGGTTAATTGACATTTTGTTACAGAGAAGTTAGATGCATAAATTATGTCTTTTCCGCTTAGGATATTTATTTCCTAGTTTATTAGGATTATATTTCTTTCCTTTTTGTACAGATATTGCGTAATTAGGTTTTTATCTTGTTTCCAAGTTTGACCCTACTAGGGTTACATCCTTGTACTACAAATACATTCTTTTGGAGAATGAAATACAACCTGAAAAATATTCTACCCATATTATTTGACTGTTTGTTCACTGGCTCTTGTGCCAATTCTTTCCCCTTTCCACTTTTAAGATTGGAAAATCTCCCCAAATCAAGAATATGATTCCCAACAAATCTTATTAGGGTCAGTTTGGCATTACTGTGTTGTAAAACTAATTGCTTGTAGATTTGCTGTGAGAAAAATCAGCTGTGAGATAAAACAGTTTGGCATTTTGTAAACTTTTTATTAAAAGTGTTGTTGGTACTGATTCCCGTATAAACAGAAAATGATTCCCACGTAATCATTAAACCCAATACCTCTTCGAAACTGATTCTTGCATAATCAGAAAATGAAAGCATCTCATTAGCTGATTTTCCTTATAGCTTTCTCTCACATCAATTTTTAACAATAAGTGATTTTCTCATAGTTTATCAAATGGGTTGGGCTTCCCAAAGTTTTTTGAAAATCACTTATCACCCCAAATAAACAATGCCAAACCGGCACTTAATATTATCTTGTCATTTCATTTAAGGAAAAGATAATTCCAATCCATATGGGAATTATCTCTACAAACCCTAGCCAAGGAGGAGACTCTATAAATAAATGGTTACACAACACACATAAGGTAATTCAAAAACCCTAGAGAAATATCTCTCACTCCCTCACACTACACACACACACTCTCTCTCTTTCTCTCCCCCTCTTTTACGGCCACGTGTCGCCCCCCATCTCTCTCGTACCATAGAGAAAGCTCAATCTTTTTCAGTTAAAGTTGTATCTTCCTAAGACCATTTAATTCACTTAGACATTGCAGAGCCTTTGGCCAGCACCCATTGAGTGTGCTCCGTTGAGCAAATCTATTTTGAAATGATTGGGGAAGAAGAGGATTGGGTGAAGAAGAAGATCTTTTCCGAATATTCCTTCTGGAAATTATTTGTACAAATACTTGCTATCTAATCTTTAGATTTGCTAGGACCCTCTTGGATTTGGGGATGTATTTGAATGAATTGTCGTATTTTTCTAAAAATAAATATTTAAGAAAAAAGTTTGTTTCCAACTCATGCCACTACCCTTTATTAGTGTTGTTTTTTTTTTCCCCTCTTTTTCACCTGTCATTTCTTTATGTTGTTCCATGTCAACATATTGGACTTGCTATGTGCTATCTCGACCCAATTTTAACCATTTATTTACTATATTTAATTTATTTAATTGTGAAATTACAATTTTGCCTTGGAGTAAGGCCACGATAGTCACTTTTCGATCTGTAAGGATTTTTGGGATTTGAGTGGCATCGTTGTATAGAGCTCGTTGATACGACTTCGTAGACACGTAGTGGGCTCAAATCAAAGTTTTAACAAAGAAGTTACGGTCAAAGGAAGTGCAGTGGCACAACCGTAAATATTTCAAAGTTAGAATTTTTAAAAGGCAGCTCAGTCTCTCTCTCCTCTCTCTCTCTCTCTCCTCCTCCCTTGACTTTCTTCCTTCGCGAACTAGGCCGACCACATTTGGCCAGCATTAGAGCAGCTCCGGCCACGCCAGGTCGTGGGATCGGTCTAAAATTGACCAGCACGAGCTAGCAAACGTGTTTGGCTGAAGCCCCGCCACCCCAGGCCATCACGTCACCACCACGAGCTCGAAAATCGACGCGACTACTGAAGCTTTATGGAAGCTCCAGTGACAGAATTCGTCAATCTAGGTATGTTTTCTCACCCTCTCAACGTGCTCTAGCTATCTATACAAGTGGTTTGGGTCAATTTTGGGTTTTTGAAGCTCGATCTAGAACCTAGGTTTTGACCAGTTTTTGGGTTGATTTTTGGGCAAGCTTCGGCCACTTTTTGACCATGGCTCAAGACCAAAAGTTGCTCCCCTAGTTGTCACGATCAAGTAGGTATGGGTAATGATGGGTGTTTTGAAAATTTTCCACTAGCCGGAATTTTCTCAAGACACCAATGCTCTGCCAGCGCGTGGGCCATGGTGAGGTGGCCCATTTTGTTCTAAAATGTTCCTCATGTGGTCCCGAGCATAAAGGTATGATAATATTCGAATTTGGTTATCGTTTGACGGTCAAATGGATTTACTCATATTAGGCGATATTTGGGTTTGATATGTTCAGATCGTTGGATCAGCTCCAATTCCAAGTACGTTGATCTAAGTACCTCTAGGATCTTGTAGGAACTCACGGATCGAGAATTAGAGTCTCGGATACTCAGAATCAATGATTCAAAGACTACGTAAATCAGTGACCGTCCGATCGAGAGCCATCCGACCGTTCGATCTGAACCAAACTTGCAAGACGGGTTTAGTAAACTTTGTTGAACCTTTAAGAACATTCGGATCAGAAATTGAGGTTGTGGGCCCCATGGGCCCTGTAATGACCCAAACCCAAAATTCATATTTAATTAGTAATTTATTATGAGGAAAGACAATTTTGCCCTTGGAATAATTTATTAATGAAAAGTTGACTTTTTGACCAGAAAGGAATTTGACAATTCTACAGACACCGTTGCATAGAGCACGATGAAATGAGTTCATAGACACGTAGTGGGCCCGAATCGGAGTTGTAACGAGAGAGTTATGGTCAAAAGAAACTCAATGGCACAATCGTAAATATTTCAAAAAGGGATTTTATAAAAATCAGATTTCTCTCTCTCTCTCTCTCTCTCTCTCTCTCTCTCTCTCTCTCTCTCTCTCTCTCCCCCCTGTGAACAGACACTCTCCCCCATTTTTTTCTTCTCTCACGACAGCACCTTCACTCATCCACCATCGCCACCACACACCTCCAAACTGAGAGGCACCGGTTCTGTTGGAACCACCACACTTCCTTCTTTCCGTTCCAACCCACCGCCACCTCGATCCACCGCTGCCATCGCCAAAAATAGCCACGAAATGAAGCTGGTTTGACAGTTTTTCAACAAACTTCAACCCGCTCATTCTCCTTCAATTCTTCTCCAAATTTGTCAAGTAAGGTATGAATTTCTACCTATTTTCCATGCTCTAGCTGATTGTTGGGTAGGTTTGAATCGATTTTGACCGTAGATAGCTCGGTTTTCAAATTAGAATTCGGCCAATTTTTGGGCTTCGTGTTCGGCCACTTCCGGTCCGTTTCTGGGGTAGGTCCAAGAACAAAAGTGGTTCCAAATATGGTGTTATACCTAGGGTAGGAGTTTGGAGCCGTGGTTTTGAGTTTTTTCGGCGATGTGTAATCGCTTTGGACACCCATCGCTGCCGGCGCGTGGTCGAGGGTAGTGCAGTGGCACTGAGTCTTGATGTGATCCTTAGGTTGTCACGAGCGCGTAGGAATTCGCGGATCTCAATTTGGATGCCGTTTTAGCCTCGAATGGATTTTCCATATTGTGCGATTTTCGGGTTCAATACTGTTGAGCCGTTGGATCGTACTCAATTTCAGATATGTTACTCTAGATAATTCCAGGATCGTGTAGGATTCAGCGGATTGTCAATCGGAGTCCCGGATACTCCGAAATCGAGAACCCTAGGGCTAGGGCTTAGAAATTTTTGCGATTACACGATCGTGGTCAATCCGATCGTCCGATTCTGACCAGACTTGCAGGACATGGGTATTTAAATGTGAGAAACCTATAGGAACTCCCAAATTGGCAATTGGAGGTCGTGGACCCGACGAGGTTCCGTATTGACCAATATGGCAATTTATCACTTAGTGAGTCTCGGGTCTTGTAAGACAGTGCTAACCATCCGAATTGCTTAAGTGGGCATAAGAATGATTTTAAAGCTAGTGCACGCACTTCTAAGAGCCGGGGTCAGGGTTTTTATTAAATACTTATACCGAGCAATTTTATTAATTAAATATTCATGGTGGTTTAATCAGGCACCCGGGGCCAGGCAGACCCGCATGATGGACCTTCAGGAGGTCTAACTAGCTCGGACCAGGAGTGAGTGGACTTTTATTTTATAAGTGATTTTATGCAAATAAATTCTATTATTTGATCTTAAATAAGTTTTATTGATTGTGGTTTTCCTAGCATGTTTTGTTGAAGTTAAATATCTTTATTTATATGTTGCCTAGTTAACATGCTAAACGTTATGGAAAGTAGAGTTTGAGATTTATATCATATAAAATGGCAGAAACAGGTTGCCTTTAGTATATGTTGCCTTCCGATATGACGATGTCCACGGACATCCAGTTTGCTTTCAGTTTGTCAGTGCACTTGACATTTGCCTCTGGAGTTTCGGGGACGGCCGGATCGTGAGAGCTAGGAATGCGGATTAGGCTGACTACGGTCCCCTGAATGCTGCCAGTTTGCGGCTCGGGTCGACTTTGTGTCACCGAGACCTACCAGGGGAATTGACGGATATCAGGAATTGACGGAATAAAAGGGGTACACCTAGGTGGTAGTTTTGAATTGATTACAGTGTTTTTAAGAGAATTTTCTTGATCTTGAACATGATTGCATATACATATATAAATATGTGAATGCATTGATGTTAGTATGATTCAAATAAATATTAAATATTCAGTTTTACATAACTATTTTTACAGTGGGGGTTAGTATATCCATGTGCTATTTTCTAAACCTTTATTTTTGTCCACTCACATTTTTGAATGTTTTGCGCCCCCAGGCTGTAGACGTGCACAGGAAATCCGCCACCGGGCCATTTTTCCGTCTTCCGCGCCCTTCCTTTGATGTAGAAGTTCTGTTTTGTAAAAGGATTAACTCATCTGTAAACTCTTAGTAATTTCTCTGATATTTGCCCTAGATTGAGAACTGAACTGTTGGCATGTATATTTAAGTACTGGCAGTTGGTTGTATAAATATACATGCTTGTTTTGACAGGTGTAAATTTGGGATTGAACAAATTACATGAGAGACTCTGCCGAATTTTCGGTAGAAGTTAAGGCTAATTTAAAATAAGTTGTAATTAGAATGGCAAATAGGTCAATTGTGCCCGACATTCGCCAAGTGTTGGACACGCACAGGGTCCGACTCGAATTCCAAAGCGAAATTTGGATCGGGTCCTGTTAGGCCCTGTTGACCAAAAATGAGAAGTTTGACCAAATGTTGACCACAAGTCTTTTGAGTCCTTCTCATCCTTTGGGAAGGTACTAGAATGGCTTTAGGACCATTCCAAGGTTGTGTATACATGTTAAGGTTTCTAGGAATTATGTCTTTGGGTGTATGTTTTGATTGTGGCCTTACAGTACCGAATAATATTACTGGAATTGTTCGCCAATGATATATACGTGAGATTTTGAATTGTGGTTATGGCATATTGTTGAAAACTTGGTTTTGTTATGGCGTTATGATTTAGGGTGTGCTGGTGATATTGATGGGAAACTGAATTATTTGATAATTGATATTTTGGTTAATGAGGTTATACAAACGTGTTATTGGTTCGGTTTCGGCCTTTATCATGTGACACGAGACTTTTCGTTTATATATATAGGGGTGGATCCGTGACACTATATTTTTGACACAATTTTTGGACCATTAGATTACTCCACTTTTAATGCTTGAGATTAAATTAGACATAACAAATAGTTTTAATGTTTTAAATAAACAATCATTAATTTTATTTTCTCTCCCATAAAAATAAAATAAAATAATTTTCTCTCTCCTCCCTTTTTTCTTGGAAACGTAATCTCTTTTCTTGATAGTATCCTTTTTTACTTGGTACTCTAATCTCTCTTCTTTCTCACGCATACCTTTCCCTCTCTTTCCTGGGACCAGAAAAAAAACCTCCATCTGTCGTTATAGAGCTGAGAATCATTCCTTTTTATTGAGATCTGCATTTGAACGGTAAAGATCAAAATCAAGTATAATCTGTCTGGCATAAGCATGATCAAAATCACTCATTGTCGCCTAGTTACCAAATCTGCAGAGTTTAGGCTATGGCTACCAATGATTTCAAGCATATTGGCATAGCAGGCCGCAGTAACACATGGAAACTATACTTATATCCACTTGAACCAATTCTAAATCATGAGATATTTCCACGGAAGCACATAAAAAGGAGGGGATAGAGGTAGAGAGAGATTCTATTAAGTCTGATAAATCTTAGTACATACATTATCCAATCAATAGTCAGTCAAGAGTTTCGAGAGTAATGTGCCAGATTGAAAAACCAGAAAAAGAAGTGTTGGAACTATTTCATGGAAACAAACTAGGATGTCCTTAATTTTTTCAGTTACTGGAGAATTCATACGGTCTGTTTGCAGTTACTGGAGAGAGAGAGAGAGAGAGAGAGAGATGGAGGTTTTTTTTTTATAAGTGAGAAAGAAGAGAGATTAGAGTACCAAGTAAAAAAGGATACTATCAACAAAAGAGATTACGTTTCCAAGAAAAAATGGAGGAGAGAGAAAATTATTTTATTTTATTTTTATGAGAGAGAAAATAAAATTAATGATTGTTTATTTAAAACATTAAAACTATTTGTCATGTTTGATTTAATCTCAACCATTAAAAGTGGAGTAATCTAATGGCCCAAATTGTGTCAAAAATATATTATTATTATTATTAAATGTTATTTTGATGATTGTTATTATAATTCACTTATGGCTTGATAGAGGGGTTTGGTGTCAGTAAGGATCTAATTAAATGTCGATTATATGTTTAAATGTCGTATATATGTTTATGTGTTTGGATTATGGGTACATTGGATACTTATCTGGGTTTTAAAAAGTTGCCTTGAAAGTGAATAATAAGGGTTATGAATTCTCTTTTGTTGAATGGTATATTGTACCTATTTGAATGTAGTTTGAGAATAGTTTTGAAAGATTATGCATGGTCAAATTCAAGTTAAGGAATGTTGAAATTGATCTCATTTTAAAAAGGGGATTTTTGGGTTATCTATTTAAGAATTGATTTTTGGAAAGTTGAGAAATGGATTTTGGAAAAATGGTTTTCAAACTCCCCACAGGAGTACACCCCAGTTGCCTGCAGAATAGTCTAATCATTTATGACAATGTCCCATGAATCTTGGGGACGCCTGAATTGTGTGGGGTGAGATTTGCGTTCTCAGGTTGATTATAACTTCCTGCGTCCTGCGAAGAGATTTGACATATATGCCTTTCGGGCTGATCACCCGATTCTGTGAGGATATGCGTTTTCAGGTGGACTATGTGTCCCCCGAGTTCTGCACGGATATGCGTTCTCGGGTTTACTATGTGTCCCCCGAGTTCTGTGAGGATATGCGTTCTTGGGCTGACTACGTGTTCTCCGAGTTCTACGAGGATATGCTGTAATAATCCAAAACAAAATATCTAAAAATTAGTATTAATTTATTCTAGGAGAAAGACGATTTTGCCCTCGTATTATTTAATAGGGAAAAAGTTAACTTTTTGATCGAGAAGGAATTTGGCAATTCCGCTTACGCTTGCGTAGAGCACGACGAAACGAGTCCGTAGACACGGAGTAGACTCGAATCGGAGTTGTAACGAAGAAATTACGGTATAAATACCGCGAAGGGCAAAACGGTAATTTGGAAAAAGTCAGATTTTTATCTCTTCTCTCTCTTTCTTTCCCTCAGCTTTCTCTCTCCTCTCTCTCTCTCCCCTCCCGCGCGACCAGCCGCGCGCCCTCCTCCCTTCCAACTAGTCCCGCCGCCACCACAGGCCGGCTCGATCTCCGGCGTGGGTACCATCGGAACCGCCTCTGCCCCGCCGTCCTTCCCCGACCCATCGCCGCCCTTGGGCCGCGTGGAACTGGCCGGAAACTGGAAATTTCCGACCGATTTTCACCCAAACTTCTCTCCTCTCGTTTTCCCTCAATTCTCAACCAAATCGTTCGAGTAAGGTACGGATTCTCACCTATTTTTCGTGCTCTAACTGATGGTTGGATGGGTTTTGATCGATTTTAGCTGTAGAACACTCGATTTTTGAATTGAAAATCGGCCGAACTTCGGCCGCCGTGATCGTCCATTTTCGGCCACTTTTTGGGGTATGTCCAAGAACAAAAGTGACTCCAAATGGGGTTTTTTTACCTAGGATAGGAGTTTGGAGTCTCGATTTTGAGTTTTTCCGGCGAGCCGTTATCGCTTTGGACACCCAAACTGCCGGCGCATGTGGCGGCACATGGGTGAGGGTACAGTAGTGACTCTGTGTAGTTTTACGATCCTCGTGTTGTCACGAGCGCGTATGATTTCGCAGATCTCGATTTGGAGTCCGTTTGAGCCCCGAACGGATTTTTCATATTGCGCGATCCCTGGGTGCAGTATTGTCAAGCTGTTGGATCACACTCAACTTTGAATATGTCGTTCTACATGATTTCAGGATCGTGTGGGATTCGACGGATTGCGAATCGGAGTCCCGGATACTCCGAAATCGAGAACCCTGGGGCTAGGGTTTGGAATTTAAGCGATAACGCGATTTTGGCTAATCCGACCGTCCATTTCGGACCAAACTAGCAGGATATGGGTCTTTCTCTGTGAGGAACCTCTAGAAAATCCCAGATTGGCCATCGGAGATCGTGGACCCCACGGGGTTCCTGATCGGCATGTCTGACAATTTATCGCTTAGTAAAGCTTCGGGTCTTTTAAGGCCGTTCTAATTGTCTGAAAAGCTAAAGTGGGCATAGGATTGACTTAAAAATGAGTGCACGCATTTCTAGGAGCCGGGGGCCAGGGTTTTTAATTTAATTCTTTTATTGAGCAGTTTTATTAATTTAATATTCATGGTTAATCAGGCACCAGAGGCCCGATCGACCCACAGGAGGGACCTTCAAAAGGTTCAGCTAGCTCGGACCAGCAGTGAGTGGACTTTTCTTTTCTAAACGGTTTTTATAATTAAATTTCATATTTGATCTTGAATAAGTGTTATTGCATGTTTTCCGAGCATGAATTGTATCGTAAAATGTCTTTATTTCTATACTGCTTAGTTGATCAGCAGACTTGAGATTTATATTACAGAAATATCAGCTTAGCTCAGATTTATCAGATTACGGAGAATTATCAGATTTTTCTAAAATAGTTATTTTAAGACCACCATGTACCCGATTTCGGTGATTACCCTCAGTTGGACCGATGTCTACGGACATCCAGTCTATTTACAGTTCTGTCAGTGCACTTGACATTGCCTCACGAGTGTCGGGGACGCTCGGACCGTGAGTGCCAGGATTTGCAGCTCGGCTGACTTCGTGTCCCCGAGACCTGCCAGGATTGCTGATCAGGCTGACTACGGTCCCCTGAATCCTGCCAGAGCGGCTCGAATCGACTTTGTGTCATCGAGGCCTGCCAGCGGATCAGGCTGACTATAGTCCCCTGAATCCTGCCAGTTTGCGGCTCGGATAGACTGTGTGTCGCCTAGACCTGCCAGGGGATTTGACGAATTTTACAGGGGTACACCTAGGTGGTAGTTTTAAAGGAATTTCAGTGCTTTTATGTAATTATTGTTTTCAGTCATTTTACATCAGTTTTCTCGATATTCGTGCCTGTTTCATATCTGCATAGATACGTATATATACATGTTTATTTGACTGCCTTATATTTGAATACAGCCGAACTTTAGCTTTACCTATCAATTTATTTTTACCATGGGGGTTATTATGATCATAAACTGTTTCAAGAACGTTATTTTTGTCCACTCACACTTTCAAACTTGTTTTTCGCCCCCAGGCCGTAGAAGTGCAAAGGAATCCACCACGGGCCACTCCTAGCTTCCGCACCACCCGCTGAACGTAGGGTTTTGTTGTAAATTACTTAAAGTTTTGTACATTTATAGAAATTGCTCTGATATCTGGTTGGAACTGAGAACCAGAGTTGAGAAATGTTTATTTGAGTTATTCTGGCAGTTGGTGTGAAGTTTATTTGTTTGTTTAACAGGTGAAAGTTTTGGGTTTGGACAAATTACAGGGGAGACTCTGCCGAATTTTCAGCAGGAGTCTAAGGGAAGTTTTAAACGTACTTGTAACAGGAAGGGTAAAAAGGTCATTTGTGCCCGACATTGGCCAGGTGTCGGACACGCACAGGGTCCGGCCCGAATTCCAAAGTGGAATTAGGATCGGGTCCTGTCATATGCGTTCTCAGGCTGACCAAGTGTCCCTTGAGTTCTACGAGGATGTAACAAATATAGGATTTGGAATTGGCGAAATATTATTGGAATTGACGGATTATTATTGGGCACGCCTAGGTGGAAAGTATCTGAGTTTTGGGATGATTTAAGCAAAAATTGATAATTTTATCTTGGTACTTATTGGTGAAAGTTTTAATACATATTTTTAGATTTATGAGACAAGGATTGAGAGTTTTCTAAGATTTACGGATTTTATACAATTCACAACTATTTTCCTAAATGATGAGTTTGTTTTTACATGTGGAAAATTGAAGCATGTTTTATTCAAACCGTTGATATTGACATTAAGGTTTCACATGGCCAATGTTATTTTAATAATTTCCTAATTTTCTTACTTATCGGTAATGAGCTATTATATATATATATATATATGTATGTATGTATTTGTAACTGCACATATGTGATGGGTGGAAGATTATTCTGAAATCAATATCTTTTGCTTAAGTTTTAGCGGATTGATTAGAGTTTGAAGTTTTTGGTTTAAGGAAAGGGTAAAGGAATATTTAATTTGTGTGCTTACTTATGGGTTGAACCTTGTTTTCTTGTATAAAGAACTACGTGTGGCTTGATCCCTCAGTAAGGGTACGTAGGTAACCTAGGCTAATCTAGGTGCAGCCGCAAGTTTATTGATTGGTTTGTTTTGGTCAGTTTTGTTAAGTTGAATTTGCTGAACACTTGGGAAATTATTTGCGTTTACTGTGCAAGTAGATTTCTAGGTTTGAGCCTTTTTCATGGGAGACTTTGCTGGTTTTCCGGTAGAAGTCAAACTCTAAAGCAGCTTTTGGACTAGGGCAAGAAGGGGTATTTTGGACAATTGTGCCCGATACCTGCCAGGTGTTGGACACGCACAGGGTTCGACACATATTCCAAAGTGGAATTTGGGTCGGGTCCTGTCATGCTAGTCCCTTGTTTAGAATATCTATAATGGGCTCCCTAAACTAATTCCTTATACAAATTTTAGGGAGGATTGAAAAAAATACATTTCTGCCAATAATAGTGTGAAACTGTGATTTTTTGTGTTTTTTAAATTATTTTTCATATGTGTCAAACTGTGATTCACATAAATGAGGATTCTCTCCTTACAAGGAAAGATGAGCAAAGTCAATTATTAATTATATAATACAATAATAGCCCCAATTGGTTTATTTATTTATTTATAGAATTAAAAAAGATAATGGGTTTTTTTTTTCCAAAAATTAATGGGTAGTTGTGTTCCATAAAAATAGGACTCATTATTTGATTTTGTTTTTTATTTTAAATTTTTTTAATATGAAAAATATAAAATTACAGTATTATCCTCATTTAATTAATCATTTTAATTCTTAATGTTTGTATTAACCAAGGGCATTTTCTGGTATTTTGAATGTTTCATCATTCTCTGAATTTTGTTATATATATATATATATATATATAACAGGGAAATCAGTAGACCTTCTTGGCCACAAGAAGAAGGGAAAAAAAAACCCTTGTTAACGTATCAGACATTCTCAAACGTTCGTAATCAATCAATTTTTTCATATTTTTTTTAATTTTTGATTCTCGTCTTCTCCAACACAGAGTTGGAAAACAAATCATCCAAAAGCTAGACCAGTGCCTTTCTTTGAAGGTAATTTCTTTTTTTCTTTATTGATAGATATAGATATATAAAATTTATAAATTGTAATACACATCTTTATTATTTGATTCAACAGAAAACCTTGCTGGGATTCTCGTTCTTTATAATTTGAAGTTTCAACTTGGAGAAAAGATGCTCAAAATCTAGGTTTTAGCGTTCTTTGTTAATTAGTTTTATTGTTATTAATTGTGTTGTGTTTATTATGAAAACTAAAAAATGTTTCCTAAGAAACAACTTTCTGGAAATCTCAAAAGACAAAGAAAGAAAAAAGAAGAAGAAATTGCTCAAAGTTTAAGAGGATCTTTGAATAAATATTTTGTTAAAAAATCAATGCTTTAAAACATGGTGATGTTTCTGATGTTGATGCAAGAGACTTATTGTCAGAATTACAAGTATTGCAAGTGATGTTACAAAAAGAAGCATATGAAATAGATAAATCATGGACATCCATTAAAATTCTTGAGTTTGAAAAGAGTGTGGATATGTTTCCTAGTGTAATGGTTGCTTATAGTGTATTGTTGACTATACCTGTAATTGTGGCATCTACTGAAAGAAGTTTTCCTAAATTAAAATTACTGAAATCTTACTTGAGGACCACCATGACTCAAGATAGGCTAAATGGATTAGTGATATTATGCATTGAAAAGAATATGTTAGAAAACATTAAATATGATAATATAATTGACATTTTAAATGATGTTTTGTGGTTGAGATTTTATTGCTATTTTTATTTTATAGGTGCATGTGATGATTGTTTGCTTTGATTAATTGTGGAGGATGAAAAGAAGATTGATGAAATCAAGAAATGCTTGCGGAGATTGGAGAGGAAGCATGTAGACTCAAACATGTGGTTTTTTGTTTTTGAATGCAATGTTTACAATGCGAGGTACTATTTTTCTTTCGTTTGGAGTTTGTCCCATTGGGTTTTCTCTAAACAAGGTTTTAATGAGGCCCCAAAATGTTCTTCCTTATCTTTTGTAAATTCTTATAATTTTAATAAAATTAATTAATTGATTTAAAAATAATAATTTTAGTGTTTAATTTGTATAAAGGGGCACACTTGAGAAAATTTTCCCTGGGCCTTAGAAAACCCAAGGCCGGCTTTGGTTGAAAGAGGAAATGAAAGCAGAGATGAATGACTTTTCATGTTTTGGGGGATTATGAGGGATTATTCATAAGGTGTTGCTATCCTACCATTTTGTGGGGATTAGATGGGATAAGTTTTCTTGATAAGTAATCTATCTTCTACCTTCAACTTGGTAAAAAAAAAAATTCATTTCTAATATAGAGATTATCCAATTCAATCCAATACTAATCACCAAACAAGACCGGAATGAGGAGATGTTATCCTGAATCTTGCTATTTATTTTGCCCAAGTCTTTTAACTACAACTAACTAAAAAGAGTGCTACTTATTTGTTACCGACAATATCGTGTCACCATATTTGAAATGCTAATTTTTTGTTTTTATTTTTAATACAAGTAATAATCTAAATTATTCTAAACATTACTCTAATATATGTGAAAGGGAATTTGAACTTGGTTGTAAAATGGCTGACACATTACCCTGATTAACTAGCACAACCCAAATATGCGCTAGTATCTTACTTGGATAATGAGAAGCATTCATTTCTTTATTTATGTTTAGCAAAAACAGAAAGATATTCCATCATGAAGGAAGTACCTTAGCGCTCATCTAGTAATGTTTTACAAAATCATTTCTCTTCGTGTCAAATAAAACACTATATATGGGAGGAGGAAGAAGTGTCATTGTCACTCCTCCCTCTCTCATCTTCCGTTTTCTTTTAGGTTCATGAATAAGTCTCGTGCCCATTTTGAATAAAAAGTCATTTGAGGTGATTTGTTTTGACCTATGCTCATATTAAAGTTTTTCATCACCTCTTTTAGACTATGCCCTAACAGGGTAGAATTTTAACCAGGACCATTTTGAAGTAACAAGCTCATCTTACCAATTGAGCTACATGTTCATTCGTGCTTAGGAGCTTCTAAGATAACTATATTCCATTTTTACAGATGCCAAAATTAAATAATTATTTCCTTTTGTGTATTGTAACATCATTGTTTTTTTTTTTTTTCCTCAAACTACATTTATTACATAATTAATCACATATTAAAATACAACATAATTATTTCATAGTTTTATTAAATCATAAATAAAAATATTTCATAAATATTATAAATATTTAATTGTATATACTATGATTTCATTATTCTTTTTATCAAAATGTTATGATATATTGAAAATTAAAATTTTAAAATGTTCCTTACAATAATGTTTATCTATAATGGGCGACTCAATGACAAACTCATTGATCAACTTTTACCATTGACACTTAATTTGGGCTCTTAGCAACATTTAGGGCCCATTTGAATATGGGAGGATTTGGATTTGAATCCTTAAACCCAAATTCAGTTGTTTGTGTCCACCTTAATTAACTGGATTGGATTTGGGCCAAATTCACATGGAATTTTATAACCTGAATCTGAAGATTTCAAATACCTTCTTTTTTACCTACCTTTTGGCGAGGTAGATTATATGTATATTAATTATGTCCACCATAAAGTGTCGAGTTTTTATGATTTTGTGCATGTGGTTATGAATATTTTTAGCCATTAATGCTCAAAATGTGAGAGCAATAAATGCATCAAATACAAATGAAGTGGACAGTCACATCAATTAAAAAGTATTAATAAATTATAAAAAAATGTTAAATTAATTTAATTAATGTGGTTATTCACCTCATCTGCCGCATAAGGTGATATGAGAATGTGATATACAAATATAGTAAGAGTAGCATTATATGAGTGCTACTAAAAGAACTCTAAAATTAACTGAGTACATCCTATGATCTAAGTACACTCTAATATTTTAATCAAAATGTAAAATTAACTAAGTACACCCTATTTAACTATCAAAAATACCATTCATACACCCTAATACACTCTATCACATAATACTTTGATGCCAATCCTAAGTAGTTAATCATGAGTAGTTAATTCAACAAATGAAACAGACGTAGTTCATAATTGGCCAAGAAATTGACAAATTAATCTTTGGAAAAACCGAATCAGACAAAATACACAGAGATAACAACTGAAACTACAAGAGACCGTTTACGCTTATACCTCAGATCTAAGAAAAGAATATGGGGTGAGCCCAAGACGAAGATCAAAGAGGCCAAGAAATCACACATTCTTCTGCTTCTTTTTGGATCTTCTTTGACCTCCAAAAAAGACCAAGATTACCCCTGTAGTATCACTGGAATTCCCCTCCTTTTAAATATCAATAATTATATTGCTTGAATTCATTAGAAATCATAATCAGCCAATAAAGAGAAAAGTAGCCTTCTGGATTAATAGATGGGAGATTCACTATTATAACCAATATAGGAGTCTAAATTATTTTTTTTAAAAAAAAAAACCCTATATGAAATGGACTTTAGAAACACACCCAAAGCCCATTTACAACATAAAAACTTCTTTTAAATTACAAAACTACTATTGATTTCTTAAAACAAACCTAACCCCAAAACCTCATAAAAAAGTTCAAAACACTTAATAGGGCATCAAAGTAATTTAATAACCAAAATTAAATTCAATAGGGCCAGCTGTCATTGTTTGGGTTTTTTTTGGGTTTGTTTATAGAAATTAAATGATATAGAGTTTATCTATATTATTAGTGCTAAGAATGAATATATGACTAAATATCTCTTAATAGATCAGTGGATTTGGGGATGAAATGATCGAACCATTGAAGTCTGCAACAGTAAAGGGTATTGCAAAACAATGGGCTTGATTATTAGATTTTCTCTCTTTGTTCTTCTATGTGACTTTTGCATACTTGAATACTTCCAATCCAATCCCATTCTCCTCTGTCCTCTTTCCTCTTTTCTTTTCTTTTATGTTTGATTAGGGTCGAATATGGTGAGTAGGGTGTACTTATTAAAATTATATTTGTTTCATAATTCAATATATCATTTTTGGTCATTTTATATTAAGGTAAATTAGTAATTCAATAAATAATTTGGTAGTAGAGTGTATTCAGTTAATTTTAGGATTCGTTTTGCAACACTCTTATTCAAAACACTTTTAAACTACTCTATACACGGGAAGGAGGTTTGAACTCAAATGCAAAGGAGCAGACACATTACCTTGCCAACTGGCATAAGCCACATTTGCCAGTATTTGTTAAACTTTTGGTTTAATGATACTCCTCTCTTCAATGATGAAGACGGTCCCAAATTTGAATGACACCTAGTGCATTGATGAAATTTGAAAGAAAAAAAAAAATTTCCGTTTGCCAGTATTTGTTATACTTTTGGTTTAATGGTACTCACTCTCGTCTTCATTTTCGGAAATCAGAATTTGGGCCGCTAAAACATTACAAACATGGCCTAATCTTAACAACAGTTTCTACCATTCAAAATCAGAATCTCGACAGTGGTGATAACGTACAAGTAAATCGAAACAAACTACAAGAGACAGCAACATAGTTGCAGTAAACTAATGTGCAAGAAAGAATAAATAAAGACCCGGACTTATGTAAGTACATGACATCATGTAATCAAATTTTAAATAAAGACTGTATATAGACATACCTTCTGGGTCTCTGGCTGCAAGGATGCAATTAAATATAGGTGTTCATCCGTTTTAATTTCAATCCTGTGATGGTAAGGTAAAGTTCCTCGTTGGCTTGACAACCATTGATGATCAACAAGTCAATTTTCTTTTGTGCGTGACCGTGCCATTGCTAGCAGTTTAAAACCCTAGCAGACTACTAAAAAATAGATAACTTGCGTCCCAAGTTACTGATTCTTAAACACGCAATTGTGAATTTGGGTGAGGAATATCTCCCAAGTAAGTTTTTTTCTTGCCTAAGACTGGTGAGGAGTTCACAATTTTTCACAATACAAAACTGGTAGTTCTGGATGGACTAGATAAAAAGAAGACAAACTGTTTAGGCAAACCTGCCTATTACAGGACTTCAAAAGGGAAATGGCAACTCCGAAAAAGACAACAGAACGTTGGATTTCGATTTCGCCCTGGGTAGTTGCCTCTGAATTGGGCTGGACTGGATGTGCCTTTGCTAGATTGAATCGTCAACACCTTCAACTGATGAGTTTCAACTGGAATCAATACCAACGTTTGAGTTTGGCAAAGCTTCAAATTATTTCGAGCCATGGAAGGCTTGTTGAATGGCAGAATTGGGGACTCTTTAGTCTGAAGAGGACAGAAGTGGTTAGATTGATGGTCACTGAGCTGGAGTTGCGTTATGGTACCTGCTCTGCTTGACCAAGTATTTTGTGAATTTGTTGAGGTTTTCATATTTGTAAAAACCCGGACTCTGCTTGACTTGGCTTTGTGCTGAACCAAATTTGTAACGAGAGAAATCTTGCTTTGTAAAACTGTTTCTTTGGACTGAACTGAAACTAGAGATTTGAATTCTAGCTGATTTGTTTCTTGTGGGTCAAAGAACTTTTGGTTGCTTCAGTGTCTAAAGGTTTCTGAGATCAATTGATCTTTTTGAGTTTGTCAGTTATGACTTTGAGAGTTTTTTTCTTGATTAATTTCTTGGGCTGTGTTTTGATTTGTTCACCTCCTCTCATATTTATAGGAAATGCTGGAGTGGAATTTTTTAATTTTTAATAATGGGTGGCAGATCTTTCAAAAGATCTTTCTTTTACAATGCCACAAAAAGGGAAGTTTATTATTTTGGCAGAGAAGAACCATCAACAGTCTGTCTTCATGGTGGTCTTGTCTTTTCTTTTTCCTGAAAGAAAACCAACTCCTTTTGCTCTCTGTTTGTTCCTTGTAAAGAGAAAAAACACAATCTGCCATGATGGTTAGTTTGCTTGTCCTGATGAACAACTCCCTTGCTCCCTACGTATCTCTTGAAAACGTAGCCTGCTTATCTCTTAGAAAGGTAACCTTCTTTGGTGCAAAGCTTCTCTGTATGTGAAAAGGGGATTTGATCTTCTTTCCCTGGCTGCAGAAAAAATAGAGAAGTCCTCCTATAAGACCTGCCTTTATTAACTCCCTATCAACTCCTCTGTGATAGTTGAAAATTTTGACTTTTTCAAAGTTAGAAAGTCACGTGGGGGCTCTCTTGAGATCAAGTGGTAGAGATCAAGTGGTGTGAATTTTTCAGGAGCTGGGCTTAAAATTGCCAGTAATGGTATTTTTTCTTCAGATCATGGCTATATTTGCAACAAAAGTATGGACTTTTTTAGCATCTTGGTTTTGAAAGCCCAAATGTTTTGTTCATGGGCCTCTCGCAAAAATGGGATGGCGTGCAGAATTTTGACCCAAACAATAGGACCCTGAGCTGTAAACTCTATTGTTTTTGTATGTACCTACCACCTAGCTATAAGAAGATGTTAATGAAAAAAAGATTGAAACTGTAAGCAGACTTGCAACAAATTTAAATCCTCTTCGTCAATTGTTGATGCTCCAAATGGCACGGCCAATATTGAGTCCAACTTAGTGATGAGATATGCGGGGTCTTCAGCAGGGAAGAGGGCTGAGGCCCTTGGTGAAATAGGTTGGTGGGAGACCTGCAGAAGACAAAGTGGTAGAAGCAATCGTTAAGCTTCGGACACCGGTGTGGTGCCGACCGAAGGCTCTCCGATGCCTAAGTCAGTTACAAGTGGTAAATCTGGCAGAGTAACAGTAAAAGTGGGAGAATAGTTACCCTTTTTACTTGGGTACTGTTCCCTATTTATAGGGAGGTGAAAGTAGGAGGTTTGCACAAAGTTCCAATGTGGGACTTTGTGCAAGTCGTCGTGGTGGCAACACGTGTCCTGGAGATTAGGTTCGGCAGTTGGGAGCTTCGGCAGGTGTCTGACACCTCAGAAGTGTGTCTTCCTTCGGCAGGGGAGAAGGCATGGCTACCTTGGTGCTAGTTGCTTTGATGCTGGGTCTGCTCGATTCACTATGTTGTAAGCAGTAGTCCTCCAAGTTCGCGGTTAAGAAGTAACTGCTGGGTTGGGAACTTGTGAGTTTTTGTAATTGTAACCGAGCATTCCAACTTCATTGGGAGCCGTAGGGCACTCCCTAGTCTCCCAAATTGGCAAGCTAGGAGTTGCGTCAACACACGAAATGTGTGATACAAGCTGTGTAAGCCTCTAGAACTGTTAGCAGCCGGGTACCTGGGTACTTGGGCATTTTGCAGGTAGGATGCAAGCTGGGTCCGTAGGAGAGGTTTTTTTTTTGTTTTTTTGTTTTTTGTTTTTTG
>NW_023010161.1:0-38316 GCF_902201215.1 Prunus dulcis
CACTTCTACCCCAAAAATAGAGTTTGTATTCTCTAATTCACTCATCTCATTTAAATACATATTACATCCATAATATTCAATTATTCATACCTTCTGTCATATTCTGATTGATGCTTTGTTTTAATATATTATAAGATTCTCTCTACTTATTATATAGGTCAAAAAACCATTTAACCACTATTGGATTAACAATAAATCAAATTTTTGCATGTTGAATGTTTGGAAATACTATTAAATTGTCATATTTACAGGTAAATTTTTTTGGGAAAATGTCCATTTTTCAGGGTAGGTTCTGCCCGTTTTTTAACAGAAATGTCAAACCCTTAAATAATTTTTGCTCTAAATAACAGCAAAAAAGTCATATATTCCTAATACATAAGAGAATTAAAAACCTAAACATTATATTTACACCCTTTTTCCAATTTTTCTTCAAATTATTCAACCATAATTATTTTGCCTCTTCAACTTTTCCTTTAGATAAACACAAAATTTAAAATATGATTACTTTGTATTACTTCAATTAGAAAACCATCTACAGCTTGCTCATTAATTCTCTTAATTTTGTAACTTTGTATTTCCTAGATTGGAAAACTATTTATAACTTTCTTATTAAATTGATAAATTATATTATTCCTGTTTATACATAATTAAATGTTTATGATTATTGTCCTAACTCAATTTTCCCCATTCATCAATATTAACATTTACTATTTTCTCACTTTTTTTTTTATAACAGGGTCAAGACCTCCATCAAAGAGAAAAAAATCATGAAGAAAGTGCAAAACAAAGCTCGCCCAATTAAATAGCATGCTGTACAAAACTATCCAAATTTTGCTATTTTGATGCCTACTTCCTACTATAAACATCTCGATGTATATACAAACAAGTGTAGTATTTTAACATAACAAGTAGCCTGTAAAATATGTTATTACATGCTTTTTTTCAACTTACACTCTTTTAGTTAAACATAATATTATAAATTAAATCTCATTGTATATATAAACAGTCTAACTTTGTCTACGCAATTTCAAAACCCGCAGCATCGCGCGGGCTTTCCTGCTAGTATATATACTAAAACTGAGTCCAACGAGTTACTGTTCCAAAACTGTAGCTTAGGAATAGTGAAATGACGTTTGTGCCCCTACTTAACTGGTTGCCCTCTTAATTATGTTGACTAATGAATAGTACAATGGCCTTTTTGTGCTGATGCATGGCGACATAACCCTTTTGCCTGATCGCTTCTTTTTCAAGAAACCAAAGCCGCTTCATCAAAGAGAAGTGAGAGAGAGAGGCCTCAGAGATCATAGTCGTCTTCTCCAATTCTCAGACATGGGTACTTTCAAGGCCTCAAAGATCATAGTCGTCTTCTCTAATTCTTCATCTCATTTCATCTGCTCTTCGTTGGTTCAACCATCTTTCATCCTCTATCCAACGTTCGTTTGAGAGATTTTTGATCTGCGAGTTCTTCCATCGTTTCTCTTCAGGTTTGAATCCCCTCAATTTTTTAACAGATTAATGATTTGGTGATGGGTTTTTGAGCATGTTGTTGAATCCTTTGGTTCCTTGCCCAAATTGATTCTGCTGCTGTGATGATCTGTTGTAGTTATTATTGTTGTAGTTATTATGATAGGTTTAGATGTTTACAATATCTGAGCATGTTGGTGAATCCTTTGAGTGTTTTGGTAATTGGGTACTTGAGAACTCCCAACATGGGTTCCTGGCTTTTTTTGTTTTTGACTTTCACATCGTTTATGTTTTTGACTTTCACATTGTGGGAAAACATACGAAAAGGAACAAAAAGTAAAAAAAGGAATCTAAGATTCAAAAACTTTTATGTTTTTATTCTTTGTTTTAGAAACACTTGCTTTCGTCCCCAACAAAAACAATCAATTCATCAGCTGTTAATGGGTTACTCTATATTGTGTAATAATCTATTGTTGTTAATATTAGTTTTATTTCTTTATTATTTTCCATTTTTATGTTCATATGTTTTTATATTAATTTTGTGTAGTGTGTATATATATATATATATATATATATATATATATATATATTTGGTGATTTCATGTTAGAGATATTAAAAACTATCTCAGCAGCTTTTTGATGTGGTTTGCTGCCAATATATGAACATGAATGAACATGTATAAGATAAAGAGAGATTGAGAGACCAAGATGAGGATGTTAATGACTGCTAGAGAGAGAAAAACAGAGGAGAATAGTATTGTATAGAGGTTTTTCTCATTGAAATTATGATTTAGATATGTGGTACGACTGATTTTTCATTGAATTGATGAACTGAGTATATGTTATATTAAAGATTTGACTATGGTTATGAACGGGGCATGTTCAAGTTTTAGTATTTTTAAAATCAAATGTATGAACTTTGCATCCATTATACTTTTTTTTGTTAACCAAAATTTTGTAATGGCATTATCGGATGACACTTATACTTAACAAGATAAGAAACCATTTACCAAATTTATAGCAACAAAATCAACACCCCTTGATTTGATTTTGTCCAAGCTCAAGTGTTTTGGCTTAATTCTCTGATACCTATTTAATAATTGTCACAATTGTTCTGAATTTGTTTTCTGTTGGTTTAATAGATTGAGTTTATACTTTTGTCCATTAGATTAATAGATGCTTGATGTATCTAGACTGTTGTTTGTCATGTTCTATTTTTTAACTTGATTATGTCATAATAGTTATTGCCCTCACTCAAATATTTCTATTTATATACACTAATACCTACTATTTTCCAAATTTATCCCAACATAGTCAAAACCTATACAGAGGAGGAGAAAGAACGTAAGCCACCTGTACAGCAGAGCTAGCAAGACCTAGATCCCCTTCCACCACCAAATACCATATATATAAACACCACATATTTTGATGTTTTTATAATTGCTTGATCTATTAAAATATGGCCAATATTTTCACATAACAAGCATCACATAAA
Source organism: Prunus dulcis (assembly GCF_902201215.1). Lineage (NCBI taxonomy): Eukaryota > Viridiplantae > Streptophyta > Magnoliopsida > Rosales > Rosaceae > Prunus > Prunus dulcis. The sequence continues at coordinate 2,960 of NW_023010161.1, forward strand.
ACATGTTATTAGTTTATTTTTTGTAACTTAAGCTTGCTAAACTAAGCATCCTATCACTATTTAGATCTCCATGTTTATATAAATAGTACCATTTTCCCTGCATATTTTCACGACTTTATATACGTTTCACACGATTTCAAAATCCACAACATCGTGCGGGCACATTACTAGTCTTATTCTAAAGTTAAAAGAAAGTATTAAATCTAGCTATAAAAATAGTTATAATTTTAAAAAAAATGACACATGGCATATTTTGAATGAAATTACCCCCAGCTAACGTGGGAGTACAGTATCATTCTATAATTTCTCCTTAACATTGTTTGTATAAAAAAGGGAATCATTTAGATTTTGGTTTTCTAATCTAGGTCCATATTCTGAACACCTCATAATAAACTACCTTCGCAACTCCATTCAAATTTGTAATTCTTGACTTTTGAAGGGCTTTCACATATAAGCCCATAAGCAGGGCCCAAAATATAGAAAAGGTGTACAATACTCAAATCTTAGGAAAAAAACTCATTTTGACTTCTCAAAAGGACCAAATATACCATACAAGCCTTGAAAAACTTAAAAATTACAACACAACCATAAGAGTTTATTTTTTCTTCTAAAAATCATAGTGCAAGGATAATAATGATATTTCACACATTATTTGTTCCTTTTTGGTGTTTTTTTTAATTCAATTTATAGCTTTAAGTGTTTATATATACAATAAAAAATGAGTTTTATTATAAATTTCTCAATTTTGAAAGCATAAATAGCAGAAAACTGAATGACATATATATATATATATATATAGCTTAATAAATATTCATAGACTTATGGCTTAATATAGCTCAAGTGGTTAAGAGCTACCCTGCAATACAAAGCTCTTTCACCTTACTACCATTAATAGAAGAAGAAGCAATAAAATATAGTGGCTTGAAAATGAGGATGAGGTTTGGATTGAGGAGCTGGAGGTCTTCCGAGTTTAGTTCTAACAGTGATTGACATGGCCCCATTGAAGCCGGTGAGCAATCTGGCAAGTTTGCTGATCTTGGCCTCCAACCCCATCTGTTGGATAACAGATAGTTGTATGATGTTGGTTGCACTGCCCTCATCCACATGAACTTGCTCGATCACAACTTGTTCAATTTGGATGCAGATGATTAAGGCGTCATTATGCGGCAGATCAAGCTCGATCAAGTCCTTCTGAAAACCAATGATGGGTGTATCCGCAGTGATTGGTACGCCCGTTGTGACTTGGGAGACATAAGTCGTCTGCGCGATCTTTCTCTTGCCCTCCTTGGTGGTCAGCCAAGACTCTTGGGAGTCAGCTAGAATGGTGTTGATCTGTATGACCTTTTGGAGAGGTTCCTTGGCAGCTGTATCACTGTACTCGATCTGCTGGATGGTCTTCTTTGCGATGAACTCTGTGCATCTCTGACCAACTCCTCAATATGGCTTTTTCAGCCGTTGCAGAGGTTGGTGTAATGACCGTGCTCCCCATGGCGTGCGCATTATTTACCGGTATCCTTTCTAGAGGGGTCTCCCCTCAGGGGTGGCGGTGTCTCCTCACCCAAGGCTTGTCCTTCACTTGCGCCAGGATTTGGTGGATCGGGATAGTGAACTCAGTGAAGGTTCCTATTTTCAAGTCTCCTTTTTGGGGCCTTGATCTGTGCTTGTCCCTGGCTTTGTGCTCGAGCTTGCTGCTCTTTTGGCTTGCTTGCCTTGTCGGGTGATCAGCTTGCTTGCTGGATTTCTTCGCCGCAATACGGTCATTGTCCCAAAGTGCATAGCGCTCTGCCGTCACAAAGACTTCTGCCAAGGTTTGGCTTTGAGTTATGGCCAGCTCACGATATAGCTCGTGTTCGGTTGGCAAGCATTTCTTGAAAGCCGAGAATGCAACTTGGTTATTGGATCATATGATGTTCGCCTTCTCAGCCTTAAACTATTTGAGGTAGTCTCGAAGAGACTCGTATGGTTTCTTACGCAGGTTGAACAAGTGGTTTGCATGCTTTCTGTGTTAGTTTTAAAACATTTTTAAGAAGTTCATTTGAATATTAAACATGCATTTAATCAAATTAATCACAGCGGAAGAATGTGGTGGTTGTTTAAATTAAAAAGCAAAACTTCTTCCAAGTATATTAAGCCGTGAACTTTGATATGATTTCATAAAGTGAAAGTACAAGAGAAAAGGATAAGTGTTAATTACCCTTGATGCTATAATATGAACCAAGTTGTGTTTTGGTCTTCTCTTGATGATTTCCCTTTGTTGATCTCCTCTTTGATCTTTCTCCTCCTTGTGAGCCACAAAAGGATATGGCCTCTAAGTTTCCACACCAATGGAACCTTGAGGTGAGAAGAAGTATCTTGATAATACAAGGATGCTAGTTCAAGATTCTCAAGATTGGTTTCAATTTAAACCCCTTTGAAAGATGAAAGTGTTTCACTCTTGAAAACTTTCTTTTATCTCTCCTTGATTTCCCAAACCTATTTGGTGGATGTTAGATTGTGTTTATGTGTTATTGAGCTTATAGAAACAATTCCCATACACATTTACTTAAGCATTTTCGGCCAAACCTCATTGGGCTTCCAAAATTGGGCCTTATGACACTTAAACCATAATATTTAGGTGTCTTAAGTCCTTGGGCTTAATACCCAACCATTTGGGCTTCTCATTAACTATTACCGATGCTCAAATACATTTTTACATGTAGTAAATCAGCCACATCAAATGAATTAAATTGATTTCCTCATTCTCATTTGTATTACTCAAAGTTAACCATTTAAGGTGTGCGATCCATTATGTTCTAATTTAGCAAGGCAGTGGAAAACATTAGAACTCTTTTTTAGCAAGGCTGTGGGAAACATTAGAACTCTTTCTAAACCCCTTTTTAATTCTTCCTTTATTTGGATAGATCACAATCAATCTAAGGACTCCCACAAGCCAAGAGTGACATTTAGCAATATATCATGGCGACCCAACCTAATTAGAATAGACGAAGAACCTATTCAGTTGGAATTGCAATGCAATACGGTCCTTCTCTTATACAATGTTTCCAATCATATTTTTAGGGTACGGATTTGCAATGTCAAACCCCTAATATGATTAAACTCATGTGATTAATCATGTTCAAGTACTTTGGCCGAAGATTCACTGAATCATATGTTGAAACATTCTCCTTTACTTATCAAAGGTAGAGATTCCTTATTGTACATTCACATGCCTCCATGATGAATTAAGAGATCCAAATAGAACATAAGGAAAATATTTTACAACTTGCCTTTGCGAGCTATCAAAGATCAATAACGCATCACAAGACAACCATGATGCCTCAGGTCTAAGGACTAATTTGCATTATTGCAACTACGAGTTCTCGTTTGACGTATAGATAAGTACTCCATACGAGAACCACACTTGATCATGTTCAGTGTACTCATTCACTAATGAGCACCCACATACCTGTATTAGTGTCAACTGCACAAATGGTTTGAGACCAACCATCCTCATTATTGAGCATACATAATATGTGCCAATCTTGACGGTTTATCAATGCCCATTTGATAACCCTATGATTAGGAACATTTTGGGATACTACAGTTAGAGATTAAAGGTCTCCCGAATCTAAACTTCTTTAGATTACTTTATCTCTTATTTAGTACACTCTAGACATTTGTTTCTTTACACGATATAAAAGATAACAAAATAAGATTGCCCTTTATTTATCATATACGAAATGTATTCTAAGGAGATTACATCAAATGTATTGGCTCTTAGGGCACATTTCTAACATTCTGACCATTTTGAAAAAGGTGTACTCCTTTGCGAAGATGAGGGCGAACTCCTTGAAGTTGCTTGTCGACGCGGACGGTAGAGTGTGGAATTAGTCTTGAGCTGCTCCTCGTAGAGTCATTGCGAACACTTTGCACATCAAGGAGTCATCTGCCTTGTACAGGATCATGGTGCTCTTGAAGTACCTCAAATGGCTCTCAGGGTCAGAGTCTCTCTTGAACGGAGTGATGAATGGCGATGTGAACCGTTTCGGCAGCAAATCTTGTTCCATCTCGTCGGTAAAGAGCGAGCAGTCGACTCGATCAGTTTCCTTGTGCAAGGCCTCCTCCGTACTTCCTTTATGTTGGAGACCTTGGATTTGGTCATTTACTAGCTTCTCGACATCTTCTGCCCGTAGGGCTGGTGGCTCAGATCGACGTCCTCGATGCCTTGAGCACGGTTGGCTAACTTCTTCCTCAGCTTCCAAGGGTCAATCTCCTTGGTTGCTTTACCCGTGGGGCAGATGAGGAGATTGAGCTTGTGAGGATTCCTCTACAGCTTGTCACCACTTGTTGGTCCTCGAGCTGGCTGGTAGGCGTCGATCAACATCTTCNTATCAGTGAGGTTGGCCTCTCGGGTCGACGTTTTTGATGCCTCGAGCTCAACTAGCTAACTTCTTCCTCAGCTTCCAAGGGTCGATCCCTTTGGTTACCCTACCCATGGGGCAGATTAGGAGGTTGAGCTTGTGAGGATTCCTCTACAACTTGCCGCCGTGTGTCGGTCCTCGAGCGGGCTAGTGGGCTTCGATCGTTGCTCTTATCATGTGATTGCTCACGAACTCGAGTTTCTTGTGGTTCCAACCTAGATTGGATACTTCTTTGTGGGCTCAAGTGAGCGTGGACATTGGACTGTGGGTCCACCCTGTCGTGCACATTGGTCCTCGGACCCAATCTCAAACGACTCAGAGTACAGCTCACAGCTGTCTGCGCCTCGTCTGCATGATCTGGTTCTCTCCCTTGCCCATTTGCTCTTGTCTGACTAGCCTAGGACTTCTCGAATTGCTCACCGACATGCTCATGCATCCTCTTCTCCTCGTCACGGGGGTCCAAGGTTAAGGCCTTGATTTAAGTTGTTTTACTTGAGTAGCTGACCAATCAGGTTGATTTGATCGTCAACCCGCTGTGTGAGTTGATCGACCAGTGAGTTAAGGTCCACCTGACTGTGCAGGTCAAGTAGAGTGTGCATCGGGCCCAACTGCATATGGGCTCAACTGCATATAGGCTATTGCTCCATTAGACGTGTACACAGGTGCATTCGTCAAGTGTGGTTACAGAGGAGGGAGAGAATGGATTTGCTCCAAGACTGGGACGGTGTCGAAGTAGTCATGGGGCTATGCAGCAATTCCAACAGCTGAGTGGTACAGCTGCTACTGTGCTCCGACGACAGGATGACGCGGCAGAGCAGCTCAGGCAAAATGGTGCGGCAGAGCAGCTTCGACAATCGGCGCTTGCGGCTGCAATGCTGTGGTGGTCAAGGGGTCATGTGACAGCTATTTTGCAATTTCAGCAGGTGTCTGCAACGGCTGTTCTGCAATTCCAGCAACTGAAGGTGGCTGCAAAGCACTGGGAGACGGCTGCAAGGTGTTGGCAGCCGCAATTCCGTGCAGTTGCATTGAGGTTTCACCACGAAACCATGAGACGGGCCACTGTGGTGGTGTTACTCTTCGTATGTCTTATATCAACCATGGTTGTTTGAAACAAAGTGTGAAAATGGATTTGGAGCACGCTTTGAGTATTATTTCACGCTCTCAATGAAAGCACCAATTTGTGGTAGCGATTTTCATCTTACAATAATATTCGCCTAAGATTCATTCGTCTTCTTCGCATCTCTTTCTCCCTACAAAACAAATCGGAGTAAATGGAGCACACCTGGGGGTGTTAGCCAAAGGCCCTCCTATGCCTAAGTTAGGTTGGGTGTTTGTAGGAAAACTAGGTGGCCGGAGCCGTGTGTGGTGGCTGGAGCCTTGTGTGAGAGAGAGAAAGAGTATGGCGGTATCCAGGGTTGGGCCCAAATAGATTCTCTGCCCAATGCGATACTTTATCGAAAAGAAACCCGATTTGGGCATGCGAAAGTTCATTATACATGCTTGCACGAGCCACAACCATATGCCATGCCAAATAAATATGCAATCCACCAAGCTAACAATCTAAACAAGCCTATAAAAGGCAGACTCTACAAGCTCATGCTAATTATCCCGTCAAGCATCATATCCTTTTTTAAAGGATATAAAATTCAAGCACGCCAAGCGACATGCAATGCCAAGCAAAAAATCATTATTATTACACCTAGCCACGCTACAAGCTTAAGTTGGCCCAAGCCACACAAATGCCCGGGGCTTGCTTGAGTGGGTGTGGTATGGATGATAACAAGCTTTCATGAGGCCCATTGATGAGCCAAGAAATGGAATTTTGGGCTGCTTGGGAGCCCCAAAACTCAAGCCCATTTCTTGAGCCCAAATATATGGTTAAGTATAAAAGAGAGAAATAGCCCAATACTTTAGGAAAAATCTCCAGCATACGGTTTGAAATGAAACCACGATAGAAAACCAGGAGATGTTTGTATGCTCAGAAAGCTGGGAGACTCCAGCACATGGCCAAAGACAAACCCAACATGAAGCCATCACAAAACCAAAGGGAACGTACGAATTCCCTTTAGGCAAAAGCTCTATCGATTCTTCTTTCCTCTGCGAGCTCTAATAGGGAAACCAAGAAGAAAAGCAGGTGGCACCTCATCCCCATGGGAAGGTCCAGCCTCACAAAAACCTTGGAAGCCCAAAGAGCCTATGACCCATCCGCTCTAGTTAAAGAAATTTCACCAAAAAGAAGTGAATGGAAAGAAGCAAAGGAAAAGCGGGAATGGAGGCTTGATAGAATTAGGATTCTAAGTGCCTATAAAAAGGAGCTTCTTCTACCCAACAAACATCATCCACAATCAGAGAGCAAGCTTCCTCTCTTAACCAGAGAGCAAGCTTCCTCTCTTACTCCCAAAACCTAGTAATTTCGTGCTCAGCCCATCCTTTTCCCTTAGTTTTCTCTCTTGGCAAGCTGTTCTAACACTTAACAGAGTCTCTGTCAAGCTGCTGAAAAAAGCACTCAAGCCACCCTTTTCTCTCTTTCCCTCATTGTCAACCAAAGCTTTCTGCAAAACCCCTTCTCTCCTACCTTAATACCTCATCTTTCCCCTAGGAACACTTAATTTTCTCTTTAGGGCTAAACTACTCATGACAACTTTGCTCTCATGCCACAAGCCTCTCATGCCAAGCTAAGAATCTACCTATAAGCAGTTGTTGTTTTTGCTGGTGAAGATAACCAGGATGCTTCCTAAGGCTCAGCTTCCCTTTCAAAGCATTCTTGGGGTCTGATCTTTGAACTCAGACATAGGGGGTAATTTTACATGTTTCTCTCTTCAGCAGCCTAAGCCTATTCGTCAGGCTGCTGGAATAAAAAGACCCCTACAGGCGGCTAGAGTTTGTGAGGGATAATTTCTGCAGAATTTCAGTAAGAATTTAGATGTACCTCAAATCTTGTGTGTAGCCAAGTATTTATAGGGTGCCTTAGAGGCTAGGGTTTCAGAAGAATAATTCCATAGATGGAAAGGAATTATTCTTCCCTAATTTGGCCAAGTTGGTGTATTTAGGGATTTGATTATCAAATCCCTAATTAAGGCAAGAATCAAATACATCCCGTTTAAATCAGATAACCTCCCTATTAATTTAGGTAACTCCCAATTAGGTCAAATAATTCCCAATTTGATTGGCCCAATTATTTGACCTAGGGTGAGATATTTTGCTTCCACAAAAGTGATCTTAAAGAAAGTTGATGGATCATAGGCAGGGGGTAACTTTCAGTTTCAGGATCACTACTATTGTCTTTCATTAATTTTTACCCTTTATTTTCTAACATAGAAAATATGGTTGATTGTCATGAACCAAGAACAAAACTTTTCACAATAACCATGAAAGGAAATTCCAAGAGCATTGATAAATAGATTAAATTCAAATCATCGTTGCCGAATTTGAGCATCTACCTTCTATTCATCAACTTGAGAAAAAAGGGCAATTGCGATTCAAACTCAAGAAAAGCAAGAGTAACATACCTCGGATTTTTTTTATAATAAAAAAATAGTATAGTCGCGTGGCTATACTTAGTTTTTAAAAAAATTTGTTAACTAGTTTTACCATAAATTTTTTTTTTTTAAAGTATAGCCACGCGGCTATACCCGTTATTTTCTATTTTTTTTAAAAAAAAAAAATTCTCTAGCCGTTCGGCTTTACTGTTTTGACACAAGGCCCTTAGCACTAAGCGAGTCCTTTTTTTAATATGTATATATATAAATAGTATAGCCGAGCAGCGATACTCGTTTTTTTTTTCAAAAATAGTACAGTCGGGCGGCTCTACTCATGTTTCTTTAAAATAGTATAGGTTGGTCCTCTTTTGTTTTTAACACGTGGGTGCCTATTGCTAGGCTGGTCCTCTTTTGTTTTTTTATAAATGGTATAGCCGCGCCGCTATAAAAAAATTGTATAGCCTACTTGATTTTTTCTATTTTTTACAAGCCGTGCAGCTTTACTGAGTTTTCTTTTTTAATTATTTTTAAAAAATAATATAGCCGTCCGACTACACGTGGTTTTTTTCCTAGTATAACTGCGCTGCATTACTGGGTTTTTCATACATATATATATATATATATATATTGCTTCTATACTCGTTAGATTTGAGGCAATTTCATCCAAATTGCTATAAACCAAAAACAAAACTTTTCACAATTAGCATCGAGCTAATTTATATCGGCAATTCGGTCCCTTCTAACCCCTTTCTCTCCCAATCTCCATCGTTCTTTCCCTCTTAACCCATTTATTACAGTAGAGAAAGAAGAAGAAAATGCAAATTGCAAGTGCCGAATTGAGGCTGAACCGCTCAAACTGCAAAACAGATGGAGGAAATTCAACCCGTTTCCAAAATAAAAAGAAATTTCAAAATTTATATAGGTACTCTATTTAAAATAAAGTTAAGGATCTATTTGGCTGCCGAGAAAGTTGTAGTTCCGAACATTATTAGATTTTGGTATTACTGAGATGGGTGTTTTACATTTCATAAAGCAAAAACAAACATAAATCAAAGGGCACAGAAAATGCACTTTGTTTTGTTTCATTGGGGATTATTTTCTTCCATTTTCACATCAACCTAGCGTAGATGGATTTGATATACAAAATAATCACAATAGTTGGAGTATTTTGGTACAGATAGAGTTACCAAATGGAGAACTTGATTTCTCTGCATATTTTCTCGAGGTGGGCTGCAGACTTCATTTTCTTTTTCTAGTTTGCTTTTCAAGTTTTCAGGGAAAGGGGAACGATGGGTTTTGAGAGGGAAAAGGTTAGAAGGACCAAATTGCCCTCAAGTTAGGTTACATGTGCGCCTCATGTGTCATTTTTAACAACAATTTGGATTAAATTGACTTAAATCTAAGGGTAGGTTTGAAATTGGCAATATAAATTAGTTCATGTGTCAAGAACATTTTCACTCATTCGCCATGGCAAAATGTAAGGGGAGGCAAGGGTTGGTACCATTTACATGAATAGTGCTTGTCTTAGCAATTTTTTTGTTAGTTTGCCACCCATTGTCATGGCAACCCAAGGGCAACCAATATTCATATGAGATACGAAGTGAGAAATTTGTATAGAGTTTTGGTGCAGGAAGTGAAAAATATGGCAAGCTTTTTATTTTTTTAAAACCAAAAGTCTAAAATTTTTGGTATTTTTTTCGATTCTTTTTATATAAAAATAATAATAATCATTGCTGATGTCATCAATGACGTCATAGTCCTAATGCAACAACTCGGTCCTTAAATAACATTTAATTATTAGTTTATCAGAGGGAAAGACAATTTTTCCCCTAGAATGGTTTATTGGAGAAAAGTTGACTTTTTGATCGGGAAGGAATCTAGGAATTTCAATTTCTCCGTTGCATAGAGCACGACGAAACGAGTCCGTAGACACGTAGTGGGCTCGAGTCGGAGTTATAACGAAGAAGTTACGATCAAAAGAAGTTTAGTGGCAAAATCATAAATTTTTCGAAGTTCAGAATTTTTTAAAGCCCAGATTTTTCTTCTCCTTCGCAAGCCTCACGAACAGCCACTTTCAAACTCACTTTTCTCCTCCGTCCAGCCACCAAATCGGGTGCCACAACTTGCAAACTCTTCATCTTTCTCTCCTCTTTTCATATATAACCATATCCAGCCTTGATTCCAAGCGAATCGACCAGAAAATTGATCAAAAACAAAGCCAAAAACGAGCCCAAAAAGGGGAAACTTCGAACCCAGAAATTTCGTGGTCTTTTTCGGCTAATTCCGGCTGCCAAAGCGTTGTGAGCCCATAACTCACAAGTCCTAGGATCGAAACTAGGCTCTGATACCAAGTTAACAGGATTCAACCCAAATTTCACTTTGGAATCTGAGCCGGACCCTATGCGTGTCCGACACCTGGTAGGTGTCAGGCACAAATGACCTAATTGCCCTTCTTTTCAAAACTTAACTTCATTTTAGGTTTGATTCCTACTGAAAATTCGGCAGATTCTCCCCTGTAATTTGTTCTTTGCCCAAAATTTACACCTGTCAACAAGCACTTAAATATATACACCAACTGCCAGTATACATATATAAATACGTTCCAATAGTTAAATACGTCCTAGGGCAATATCAGAGCAACTATACAGATCAATTTACAACAACTTGTGAACCAAGAACCCTACGTCAAATTGAGGTAGTGTGGAAAGTGGAAACTGCCCTGTGGTGGCTCACAGATGCACGTCTACTGTCTGGGGGTTCAAAACATTGAAAAGGTGAGTGGACCAAAAATAAAGTTTAGAAAATACATAAGAACATACTAACCCCACTGTAAAAAAATAGTGATGCAAAACTAAATTATCCTTTTCATTATATTCGTACTGAAATCAATGTATTCATATATTTATATACGTATATGCTAATCATACTAATGGTCAATAAAACTCTCTTAAAAGCATTGAAATCAATTTAAAACTACCACCTAGGTGTACCGCTTTATTTCCGTCAATTCCTCGTGTCACAATTTGTTATACGTCCTCGCAGGTCTCGACAATACAAGGTCGACCCAAGCCGCAATCTCGCAGGATTCAAGAGACCTTCAGTCAACCTAATCCGCATTCCTCGCTCCCACGATCCAGACATCGCCGAAACTCATGGGGCAACTGTCAAGCGCGCTGACTATACTGAAGGCAACAATTTTATTCCAAAGGCAACATTTATTCCGAGGCAACTTTTATTCCGAAGGCAACATCTTTATATCTGGGTACCTAAGGTGGCTTAAGAAAATATCAAATTTTTGAAAGATGTGATGAATAACTGAATTTCTGTTAAATCTAGAACTCTGCAGCCATTTATCTTATATTTAGCTAGAATTTCCTTTGCCTATATCCTTAAAGGATATCCCACTCGATAGCATATAAATTAAAATATTCAAAAGCACATATCAAACATGGGAAACACTAATCTTTGAATAAAACTTATTCAAGATCAAATAATGGTGTTGAGTTGCATAAATCAGTTATAAAACAAAAAGTCCACTCACTCCTGATCCGAGCTAGCTGGACCTCTTGAAGGTCCCTCCTGCGAGTCTGCCTGGCCTCGGGTGCCTGATTAAATCATCATGAATATTTAATTAATAAAACTGTTCGGTATAAATATATAATTAAAACCCTGATCCCCGGCTCCTAGAAGTGCGTGCACTAACTTTAAAGTCATTCATATGCCCACTTAAGCATTTCTGATGGTTAGAACGGTCTGAAAGGACCCGAGACTCGCTAAGCGATAAACTTCCATATTAGTCAACTCGGGACCTCATGGGGTCCACGACCTCCAATTACCAATCCGAGAGTTCCTATAAGTTCCTCACATTTTAATAACCATGTCTTGCAAGTCTGGTCCGATTCAAACGGTCAGATTGCTCACGATCGTACGATTGGACGGTTATTGTTTAACTTAATCTTTGAAATATTAAATCGGAGTATCCGGGACTCCAATTCTCTATCCGCAAATTTGTACACGATCCTAGGAATACAAGGTATGATTTAGGTGAATTTGGGTTTGATCCAACTATCCGATCCTATTGAACCTGGAAATTGCACAAATGCAAAATTCGTTCGAGGCTCAAACGCCGAATTGGAATCCAAGCATATCGTCATGCTCGGGACGACGTGGGGAACATAAAAACTCAGGTGACGTGCCGCCACCGTCGGCGGGTGTATTGAGTAATTTTTTGGAGATCGGAAAACTCCAAAACGCAGGCCAATAATCATACCTACGGATTAAGCACGTTAAGGGGAATAACTTTATACCTTGGCTCAACGATCAATTCCACCTCTGTAGCCCAGTGTAGTTTTTTAAGAAAAAAAAAATATAACATATATATTTAACTTATTTTCAATATTAACTCAGTCAATGGAGCTGTACAGATTACTTTATTTTTATTTTTAACCTTTAAGTAAATGTCTTTGTCATTTTACTTTTATATTACCTCATTTACTTAAGTTTACAATGTAAATAAGGAAGTACCCCCCATTTGGATTCAAATAAAAATAATAGAAAATCAAATTCCTACCAAATCAAAATATGAAAAATCGTTTTAGTGCATTTAGGCTAAAAATGATGCCTCATTAAGTCAATATATTCTTCATACTAAAATACCAATCAAGTTTTCTTATTTGATGTGTGAGGAATAAAAGCCGCCAAAAATTATCTTGAGAAAATGATTATCCCGAAAACCCATTTTTCATACTTAGTCAATATTTTTACATAAAACAACTTTTCATGTATGATATGAATGCATGAAGGAACCTAAGGTCAATCTAGGTAAAAAGCCTTAGATGTTCAATCCACTATGTGTTTGGGCCAAAAAGCAACCACACGCCCGCCCATTTCTCAGAAAGGGCCCACGAAACAAAAAAACGGAGGATTGGGCTTTGATTTCAAAACTAAGCGGAAGCGCAAAAGCCAGAACTAGAGGCCCATGATTTTTCTTGCAAATCTACCATTAAAAATAGATAAAAGAAATTGAAAAAAAAAGGTTTTGATGGGGCCCAGCTGTTGGTTCACCACTAAAATCTTTTTTTAGAAAGCCTATTTTCAGAATTCACGTGACTATTTGACTTAGAAAAGTCAACAATATCAACTGGAAGTGATAAGAGAATTAAAATTGGGCAGCTATAGAAAATGACATCTCTGAAACTCTGCCAAACAGAAGGTCAAAATCCCATATATATATATTTGTTCAGAGACATTTTTTTTGCTCCAAAGAAAGGCGCTATTTTCAAGAGATAAGCAGACTGCATGTGGGAGATAAGCAAGAAACAGGAAGTTGTTCAAACTGGAGAAGCAAACTGACCATCACGATTGAGCTCTCACAAGGGGCAATTGGGGATTAAAGAAGGATTAATTTTTCTTTCAAAAAAAAAAAAAAACAGAGAAGTGATTGACTTAAAGAAACTGACCATCGAGAGCTTATCTGCCAGATTTAATAAAACCCTCTTTCTTTACATTTTAAAATTGAACGATCTTTTGAGAAGATCTGCCGCCCATTTCTAAAAAAATCAGAAACCCTACTCCAAAGCATTTCTTATAATATAGGAGAGGGTGAACGGAGCACAGGACAGACATTTTTCAAAAAAATCAATCAAACAATCAAAAATCAACCAAAGGCAAAAAAAATTTAAAATGATCACTTGATGATTGAGAACCTTCAAACAAACTGGAGCAACCAAAGCTCATTTGAGCCACAAATGAAGCCAACTATAGATCAGAACTTCCAAAGTTCAGACTTAGAGAAATATGTCATTCAAAATGAGACTTCTCTCGTTACAAATTTGGTTCAGCAAAAGCCAAGACAAGCAAAGTTTGAGTTTTCACAAATATGAAAACCTCAACAAATTTTACAGTGCAGTTTCAGCTTATTAAGTCCTCAAGTCCAGCCACTTCTGCCCTTTCAGACTAAAGAAGCCGCAGTTCTGCCCGCTCAAAAGCCTTCCAAGGCTTGAAGTAGATTAAAGCTCTGCCAAAATTGAACTTTGGCATCGATTTATAGCTAAAGCTAAGCAGTTGAAGTTGTTAACAGCTCAGTCCAGTATAAATATACTCAGTCCAGGCCGGATCAGAAGTTTCGACCCAGGTAGAAATGGGATTCCAGCTGTCTTTTGGTCTTTCTAGAGTTGATTTTTCCTTTTTTAATTTTGTAGAAGGCAGTTCTGCATAAAACAGTCCACTTTATTATCATCTATTCTGGCCAGAACTTCCAATTTTATACTGTGATAAATTATGAAGTCCTCACCAGTCTGAGGCAAGAAAAGAACTTACTAGGGAGATATTTCTCATCCAAATTCACAATCGCTTGTTTAGAAATCAGTAACTTGGGGCGCAAGTTATCTGTTTCAAAAAAGTCTGCTAGGATTTTTCATTGCTAGCAGTGGCACGCTCGCACACCAAAGAAAGTTGGCTTTTTGACCAGCCAATGGTTTTCAAGGCAATGAGGAACTTTGCCCTTCCATCACAGGAGTAAAAACAAAACGGGTGAACATTATGGTGTTAAACCCTCTTTGGTTTATGTTAAAACTAATTGAAAAACTATAGAAAGACTATGGAGCTATGAACTAGCTTGATTTATATGATTTAATATTTACTTATATTTCTAGAAAGACTATAGAAATTGTAAGTACCAAAAAAAATAATCATTAAATTTTAAGCTAATAACTTTAGGCTAGCCCACCCATTAAAAAATTCCTGGTTTCACCCTTGAATGTAGTTCATGGGATAAAATGGGTGAAATTTGGAACCCAAATACTATATATTCCTTTGTTCAATTCATGTCGGTCCAGATCTAGTTTTCATTTAAAAATAAAAAAAAAATCAAAGATGTAGGTTTGATTTCAGTTTTTGTTCACTGAACGAAGCCCAACAGCTAAAGGAATACACGAGGCCCAACAAACTTGGGCCAGCAAATCAGAGCATACAGCCCGATCTCATAATTCAAACCAACAAACCAAAAAAACCTATATATGAAGAAATTATTCGATATAACAGTAACACCGTGACTTGCCACATGTTATGATTTTTGTGATTTTTGTAACACCATGTGGGCATATGCTAGGTAGTAACAAAGTAAATGATGGAATTTAAAAGTATAAAGGAATTCATTCATCCCGACCGACTGTGCATACTTAATATAGTAATTAAGACTAATTAACTTAACATGAAGATGACATGGTTGATATGGTTGTGGCAGATAATGTTCGGCTAGGCGAAGTTGGACAAGTGTGCCTTAAAATCACTGTTGGCAAGAAGCAAGTTTTTCTCCTCTCTTTTTCCTTAATCAGCTGCCTAGTAAACAACTCAAGCTTCTCCAATCTGGTCTTGAGGTTTCAGATTTAAAAGTGAAGAATTGAAGAGGAAAAATTGATATTTTCATTGTTTGGCCACTTTAGCAGAGAAATTCTTAAATGACTTGCGGAAAAAATCGTGGAAATTGAAAGTTGAGATTATCTCTATTTTGCAATAATTCGTTTTTCTTGATTCAACACAAATAAATCCAAACACTGAAATTATTAATTATCACTATATTTATTCCTTTTTCTACTTCTTCTTCCACGTGCAAGATAACCCCCAAATGGATTGCAGGTTTTTTTTTCTTCTACCAATTGGGGATGGTCTACAGGGTTCATAACTACTACTCTTACGACAAGATGCTTACCTAGCCAACATTTACGGGACGCGTACTACAGGGAGTTGATTTCCCCACTCCCCTTTTCTCCACTTACACTTCATTTTGCTTTTTAATACTTTGTAGTCAATTTTGTTTTTTCTCTTTCCTATTCTATTCTTACCTTACATTAATTTCTTTTTTACTTCACTTTTATATTATTTCTGTTTCTTTATACTTAATTTTTCAACTTACACACCATTTTCAATATTAAAGGGGAAAAAAAAAACTTAATTTCTTACTCTATTATGGGAATTTTTTTTAATACTGAAAGTGGAATGCAAGTTGGAAAATTAAGTATAAAGAAAAAGAACTAATATATAAGTGAAGTAAAAAGAAATTAATGTAGGACAAGGGTATTATAGGAAAGAGAAAGAACAAAATTGATTAAAAAGTATTAAAAAGCATAAGGGAGTATAAGTAGAGAAAAGGGGAGTGAGGAAATCATATGCCTAATAATATATTTTTCTATTATTCAATGGCCGATTAAGGCAACCAGATATCTATAGAATTGTATCTTATTTCTATATACATCATCAAGACAAGTACAAAATATAGAAAAGTTTTAGCGGAGAGAGAGTCACAGATTTACAGCAAGGGAAAGACAATGGAAACTTTTTACTTCTCACGTTCCTTCTCCTATAATGCCAGTGAGCATTGATCCAGTCACATTTACCGGAGACGGGGCAGGGTCAATCCCGAGGCTAGCACCAGTTGTGCTTCCTTCAGGCTGATGGTCGAGGAGAACATTGCTCTCAGTTGATGAGGTATCATCATCCACCAAAAAGCTACTTGTGGTCACATCTTTGAAATCCCAATCTGCCAAATAACTTGGCTTCGACATAACAGTGCTTGCTTCAATATCTCCAGAAAGTATTGCCACCACACGTGACATCGATGGCCTCATCATTGGTGAAGCCTGAGTGCAGAGGAGAGCTGCTTTTATCAATCTAGTTGCGTCATTTTCATCAAACTCTGTCAATCTCGGATCCACCAGCCCCAGACTCTGGTCGTTTTCATGTAGAGTCCATGCCTGAAAACAAACATCGTGGCATGGTCAAAAAGGAAAAAATGAAGAAGTTTTCACAGCAATGCCAAAGTAAAAGTAGCTAGGCAAAGTTTTCCTACCCATTCAAGAAGATAAATCTTCTCAGGATCCAAGTTGTCGTCAGAATTTGGTCTCCCGCTGAGGATCTCCAAAGCAACAACCCCGAAACCAAAAACATCAGCCTTTTCTGTCAGACGTCCACGCATTGCATACTCAGGCGCCAAATAGCCTCTACAAGATTATCAAATGCTTACTAAAAATGTTGCTTGGATTACACCCTCCCTAGTCATGATTAACAATGTATAACATAAACGAGGGCTTACATTGTGCCTGCAACCCGGGTGCTCATGTGTGTTTTCTTGTCATCATAAAGCTTTGCCCATCCAAAATCCGATATTTTTGGGGAGAGTTCTGCATCTAGCAAAATATTACTGGCTTTGACATCTCGATGTACAATCCTGGGCTTTGACTCCTCATGAAGGTAAGCAAGTCCTCTTGCTGTTCCCAACAATATATTGAAGCGGGTAGGCCAGTCAAGGTGCAAGTCATTTCTTCCTGAAACATTACATGGAAGAACAACCAATGCACATATAAGAGAAAAAGGAAAAAGAAAATTAATGAAAATATGTTTTGATATGAGAAGTGGGCTGGTTTAACATATTTTAATTGTTCAGGATACTTAATTGAATAATCCCTTATACAGAGCAAAAACTAATAAAATCTGACTAGCAGTAGTTTTCTTCTTTCTTTATTTTCCAGCAGAAAACCAAGGCAGTGAAAGAAGATTTATTCTCAAGGAAAAAACTTGGATGTAACTTCAGAGTACTTCAAACTGCAGAATATTCTGATTCAGATAATTACTCTTTTGGTTTCTTTAAACTTCACTCCTCAGTAGAGAAAAATTATAACAAATGGTTGCATAAAAAACTTGGATGAACGTTTAGAGTACTTGAAACTGCAGAGTATTCTGTTTCTATAAAACCTACCAAAAAGTGCCTGATCAAGGCTCTTGTTTTCAAGATACTCATAAACCAAAATACGGTGGCTTCCTTCAATGCAGCATCCATACAATTTCACTAGATTGCGATGTTGGACTGTAGATATCGTAGCAATCTCGGTTACAAATTGACTCTTCCCTTGGTGAGATGCTACTGAAAGTTGCTTCACAGCCACTACCCTCCCATCAGAAAGTGTCCCCTATAAACAGAAATACAATTCAGTGACATGAAAGGGAAGTAGAAAGAATCTATTTTGCTTCTCTCTCAATTTCTTTTTGTAAGAAGTCGAAGTCATTACTTTAAAGTAGCAGATATTGATGTAAAATAGATTTCACCTTATAAACAGGTCCATATCCTCCCTCTCCTAACTTATTTGAAGGATTAAAATCTTCTGTTGCAGCTCTCAACTCAGCATAACTGAAAGTATTTGGTCGGGGACCTAATCCTAGAAGATCTGCATATTCAAAAGTGAGTATGACGTAGGTTTAAATTTCGAAACAACACATCAGAAGTATTTTCTCTCAAATATGCTTATCAACACTAGAAAGAACTTAGAACCGCATGCAGAATTAACCCTTAATAATATGCTCATTGCTCTTTTACCTTCATCGTCATCTTTTTCTGATGTTTTTCTCCGCATATATAAAACTGCAAATAATAATAGCAAGATCACTACTCCGACAGGGACTGCAATACCAACTATCAACCCAGTCCTGCTCTTCTTTCCTGGAGTAGTTGGTGTAAGATCTGAGCAATGAAACAAATAATTGTTCAGTGTGTCAATCAATTGACAGCACATAAATACATTTAAACCATTCATAGGAAATCTTCATAACTTGACATTATTTAATATACCTGATGTAGCATGGACAGCCGATATTAGCGGGCCATAATCACCTTGTTCAGGTATGCAACATGTTCCCTTACCAGCCCAGAACAGATGAATATCTAGGTAATTCTCTGTCACATTAACCTTGAAGGGTCTCGCAACTGCTCTGTTAACCCCACCTGCCTCCTTCGATATGTCGAAGTCCTTCCTTGTGAGGTTCCCCTAGGAAGCAAATGAAGAGATAGTTAAATAATTCTGTCTAATGAGGTTGCCTTCAAATAGTTTATTAGCAGCCTTACTTGAATATAGATATCAAATACACGCCTTCCTAGACTTTGCCAAGTTTGTGTAGTGCGGCTAACAAAAACCGTTTCTGCAAATTGCAATGTTACAGTATAAGGTCCATTCTGAAGACCCAGGCCATAGTATCTCAGTGAACCTGGGGACTGTCTTGAAGTCTGGAAAAGCTTTGGGGTCACATCTGTACCGGAGACTTGCTTATCGGTGGTTTTCACAAATGATTGAACCTGTCTATCATAAACCAAACCCACATTGCTAACAGCCCATTTCTGTGCATTGGCTACATTAAATGTTGCTGGCCCAAGAGCTGAGTCTTCAGCCTCATACAATATGCCATCATTTCCTCTCATTTGAGGTCCTCCACACTTGATTGAGAAGTTTGTATCTGTACAATTCAATTTAATAGCACAAGCTTTGATTAGTGAAAAAACTTCAAACTGATGTAATAGCACAAGATATGCTTACTAGATTTATCAAGACATTCCTACAACATGTATACATAATGAGATAAGCAATGCCTATTGCTGTAACATGATCTTGCATTAAAGAAATAAATGCTAGTGAAATATAGAAGAAGATTACATCGTGGGGTATTTCGATTGCATGGAAAATTCCTCTGGAGGCAATTCAATCCAGGAAGACTGTAAACACAGAGAACAATTATTATTTATAATAATTAAACTGTAGTGGAAGAATCCAATAAACTGCGAAAGTGTAATAGCAATCACTTTATTATGTTTGAACGATCCGTCTTTAAAAAGGGTATTTCGATTCAACTCACGTTATGTTTGAACTGTCAAATGTGAAGTTGTTGACCACTAAATTCCTGCATAAAATCATTAATCAATCCACATATGAAGATGAAAATTTCGTGTTCACAATCTCAACACATATCAGTTCTTCAAATCCATCCCTTCTAATTTATTGAATTTCATTCATATGGTATTATATATGCACAATGAAGGTGATTTGGACCATAAAAATGAAGGTGAAAGATAAAAAGGAGACATACAGTTGCGATATTGTGGTTACCCATGGGGGAAAGCTTCCTGAGAAATAGTTGTAAGACAAATCTCTGCACATAACAATACAGAATGAGAAGGCACATAAATGCATGAAAATTCAAAGGAATTTAAGTAAGAAAAAGGCTGCCAGAATGCGCGCAGACACACACACACAGAGTAATGGTTTCATTGCCAGTACATATAGCATACTTTTATGACATTAGGACTTACATAGTCTGAAGTTGATTGCTCTTTTGGCTTGGAAGAGGTCCAGACAGACTATTGTTTCCAAGAAATCTGGCCATATCAATTATAGGAGGCACCCAAGGAAAAAAAATAAAAAATAAAAAAAGAAGAAACAAAGAAACAAAGAAACAAGAAAAAGGTCATATGAACGACTAAGTTTCTGAGCAGGAAATTCAAGGGCATAAGTACAAAAAAGGGGAATAATGAAGGCAGGCCTTATTACAAATATGTAAGAGAACTCATGTTGAACAAAGAACTTGGGAGTTGGCCTGTTAAATTGTTGAAACCCAGATCCCTGCAACATTAGTGATAGGTTAGAGGAACAATTAGAATGATAAGAAAATTAATTGGTATCTTTGGGATTCAAGCTTATATATCTGCTGGAACGTACAGTATCTTTAAACGTTGATATTCTCCAAAATCAGTAGGGATGCTACCATTGATTAATGTATTCCGTAGAACTCTGTTACACCACCAAAAAAAATTAGTGGACAAGTAAATGGAGTAAGATTTTCAATTTGAAAAGGAAAACGAAGTTTGATCACAGTGCGTGAATGAAAGAGGTGTTAACTTACAAATCAGTTAAGTTCTTCAAATTTCTTATGAAATCAAGAGACGAGCTCACATAATATATATCACTGATTCGCCTTCATTATCATACACAAACATAAATGATGCCCAGTAAAAGGAGGAGAGGGAGAGAGAGAGAGAGAGAGAGAGAGAGAGAGTTTAAAATGTATTAAGCATTTGCCCTTACATGGATTCCAATGAAGTCAGTTGAGAAAAACTGGTTGGTATTGGACCTTCAAAAGAGTTCCCTTGAAATCTCCTACAAAAACATTTGAGATGCTTGTGAATAAAAGACCCATCTCAGCCATGCGGATCTGCTTTCACAACTGCAGAAGGTTAAAAGTTTTCCATACTTACAAATAAGTTAGTTTTCTCCAATTCCCAATGAAAGAAGGTATCTTTCCTGAGAAAGAATTGTCTGATGCCCAGCTAAAATTCAAAAAGTTGACTCATAGTAAGCTCATCCCAGAATAGAAATCTCAAAGTACTCAATAAACAAAAAACTTACAGGACTTGCATGTTGATGAGCTTAGCAAATGTTGAAGGAATTTCTCCACTGAGTCCACAGCTGTCCATGTAACTGTGAAAATAATAAACTGATTGCTACCAATTTCATACGATAAACTCATTCCTTGCTCATCGATAATGAATTAACAAATAAACCGCTCCTTTAAGAGAAAATAATTGCAACATGTGATTTGAATTCGATGAGTTAAATGAAGCACTCACAATAGCCCGAGATTGACTAAGTTACCAAGTTCTGGAGGGAGTGTTCCGGAGAAATTATTCGATCCAAAGGACCTGCAACAAGTCATGTTGAAAAGGTATAGAATTAAATGATAGGGGCTTCTATATATTTAACATGTCTAAAACACAAAATTAGGTTTTCTTATGTTTCATTGCTTACAGCATAGTTAGCTCCTTAAGGTTTCCAAGCTCCTTGGGGATGGGCCCAGAGAATGAATTGTGGGAAACTGACCTGAATGGAAATATCAATTAAAGATATTAGCACCCATTTATAATTCAGGATAAAAACAGAATAATTTTATGTATAAACTAAGCCAAGATATTAGCACCTCAAAGATTATAACTAGAAAGTAGTTCCTTAAAGCTTAAAAAATGGAGAAAAAGGAAACTATAAACTAAGTCAATTATTGAAATTGTACTTTAAAAAAATGGGAATGAGACTCATCAAAGTATTGACAGATGAAAAATTTGTACTAAAACAAATGGTGTTTCGCTACTTACAATACCGTCAACGCAGACATATTGCCGATGAATGCTGGCAGGGGACCGGTGAAATAATTCTTATCAAGTTTCCTACAAGAATTGAAACAAAATGCAATGACCAGCGATTAATCTCTGAGTATGAAAAATATTCTTCACAATTTTGAACGGTATGAAAATGTTAACTGCGATAAACCAAACAACAGAGAAGGGGGTTGGAAAAACTTCATACAAAACGGCCAGATATCTTAAAGCCTCAAATTCAGTTGGAAACACCCCTGGTTTGTTCCGAGCATGAACTCGACTGGAAAGAAAAAAGATTGAGCATTTAGGCACTTAATATTACAATTGATATATCAGGCATGTTCTGCTTAGTTTTCTAAACTTGATAATTAATTGATTTGCTACACTCAACAACACAAGACAAAAGAATATGGAGAGAGAGAGAGAGAGAGAGAGAGAGAGAGAGAGAGGAGGGTAACATACAGTTTGGTAATGTGGCAGGTAGTATTTTTGTCATAAGTACAGTCACAAATGACGGCTGGATTATTCTCTGGCTTTTCAAACTCGCTTCCATTGATGGCAAATCCGATGCATGGCTCTCCTCCACGGATAGGCAGGGCTAGCATGTCCCATTGCCGGAATATTGAGATCAACGCTGTCACTGCACCCTCAATTCAATCATTGTGTACAAATCATATGCCACTTGGAAAGAAAAAACAAAAAACAAAAAATATATATTCTGTACCTTCAGATGGATCGGTAGTAGCATTTTGAGCCATGGACACTTGAAACCAGAAGCAGCTGAGAAAGCATAGACTGCAAAAGGACGCCAAAAGAGGCCATGGTTGCTTCAACATCCTCCTCAAATTGATCATGTTATTGTCAATGGTTCCCAAAGTACTTATTCTAACACAGAGTAGAGAAAAGCGATAATGTTAATGGTTCCCAATAATTAATATCAATAATGTTAATGTCTATATTGACATGAGAACCTCACCATCAAGACTACGATGACTTCACAAGTCTTGCATAGATTTTAACCAATAATTAATATCAATAATGTTAATGTATTGACATGAGAACCTCACCATCAAGACTACGATGACTTCACAAGTCTTGCATAGATTTTTTTTTTTTTTTTTTTTTCTTTCCAAGTGGCATATGATCAGATGGTTGCCACTTTTCTAATTTCCCACCTGCAGTGGACCACGGTATTAAAAATCGATAATTTCGCCGAACACAAATCCTTCCATATATCGTCAATATATCGATAATTTCGACGATATTTCGGCTACGATATTTTCGTTCAATTGGTCAATATATCGCGGTATTATCGATAATATCGCGATATGAACTTTCAAAAATTAAACAATTAAACTCACTCACCCTCTTGAGCTCGCTGGGGCTCGAACCCAGCTCCCCTCCGAAAATTGCAGCCTCTTAAGCACCACACTGGTCATAAGTTTGTGATTATAATCTATGTAATCTAATATATATAATACACTACTTGCGAGTTGGTTTTCAAGTTTCAACTTTTCAACTATTCACCACATTTCAACTTACTCATTCACCCACCATTCAACCACACACCTAACTAATTAGTTGTAGTCATATTTCTATACATATAGTTAGGTAATCCTATTTCTATATATACAAATAAAATCAAATGGTCCCATGCCGTCTCTTGTTTCTCAACATCTCTCCAAAACAAAACATAATGCTCATATTTTTCTCAACATCTATCAACCTCAATTTCCCCACAAGTTCATAGTAAGTTATTCTCATTCATTATTGTTATTTAATTTGCATGTTTATTATTATCTATTCCAAATTTAAGGGTGGTATTATATTTTAAATTGTGTCAATTACTTACTTAGTCAATGACATGTGGTTTTTAATTTTTCTATTCTTTATTTGGTCACTTACATGTGTATTTATTGTCTCTAAATTCATTATTAAAGACTTTATATGCTTCCATCACATGTGGTTGCCACTTTTCTAATTTCCCACCTGCAGTGGACTAATTCTTTGACAAGTGACATCCACATTGAATATTATTATTATTCCCATTGAGCCATTTAATTTAGATCTAGAATTCTAGATACTCACCTCATGACTTTTCTGCTTCTCCTCTCCTGTGTGATCGCCTCCCTCTCCTCTGTGAGAGCTTCCCCTCTCCCTAGTGAGAGCTAGCCTTAATGGCTACCCTTCTTCCCCAAATCTCTCTCCGATTCTCTGAGCCTTTACTCTCCTGAATCATTTACTCCTTATCTACCCCTTCTAGCTTGTGGTTGGCCTTTATTGTTCCACGGCACCTTTAACGGCGCCAGGTCCACTATAGAATTTTCCGTTGTTCCACTGGCTTTTTCTACAATACCCTTTATTGCACCCCAAGCTCCCTGATAAATACCCTAACTAAGGGAGAAGAGGTTTAGAGAATAGTTGGTGTAGTGTTTAGGACAATATTCTCAATGTGGAAATGGAGAACTTTTTCAAAGAGTAATAAGATAATTTTATTTTATTGATTGAAATAAGAAGGTTACAAGGCTTTAGAGTTGGTTGGATACAAGAGTTGGCTGATGGGAGAGTTAGACAGCTGTAGTTATCAGCTTTTCTTACTTGAATACATAATTGGGATGCTAGACATATATAGGGAGTAGCTAAACCGACTCTCAAGGCTGACAAATATCTAGTCAAGCCGGTTATTGCATAGTATCCGACTTTCCAAAATGTTTTGCCACTACTATAAAAATTGAAATAAACGACGGGAATTCACCATTGTCTGGAAGGTTTTCAAACCGGAGTAATGCTATTTGGATACACAACATTGACCACTTTAACTGACCACCTTATGTTGCAACTGATGTATCATGCCATGTCAATTAATGAGTGTTGTCATGAGGCCACCCACTAGGAATTAATGCTAGGATTTTTTAATTTATTTTTTAATTGACATGGCGACATTCATTAATTAACGTATATAAAACAACGACGTCAAATAATTGGCATTGTTAAAACATTCAACGTCATTTTTAAAAAAAAACCGACGTCTAATTACTATATAAATAGCATAAAAGGAAACTTCGACAACATTAGACGACGGTTTAAGGAAAATGTAGACTTCTAAAGCAAGTTACATGTCAAGAGCAACATACAAACCGATGTAACAAAAGTTATCCACATCTGTATTTAAAGGAATACCGCTGTGTGTAACGTAGAAACCGTCGTGGTTAAGATATACTATGTTCATTGAATAAAAAAAACGGACGTCTAAAATGTATAAAAACGCAAAAATAAGAAAACTTCGACAAACTTAGATGACGCTTACAGAAAGGAACAGACGTCTAAAGTGTATTACATATAAAAAATGATACTGTAACGGATGTAAAACAGATTAACCACGACACGCTTGTGGACGGACCGCCACTTATAGCATTTTCCACGTCACAAAAGAGGAAAACACCGCTTTGTTCAATATATTTCACGTCTGCCTCTTGCGAGAACCGACGTTTAAATGATAAAAATCTCCTTTGCCAAAGATTAGACGATGCTTTGTTTAAAACACTGACGTCTGAAAGATTTGAAATGGCACAACTTTATTGAAAACCGACATAACAATTCCTAACCAAGATTCCTGTGGTTACCCACACATGTTAAAAATGATTTTGAAGGCATGAACAGGAAAAGGAACGACGTGGACTAGAGCTTGAACGTCGTTTTTGTAAAATAAAGGTCGTGGTTAAATTCTTTACTACCTCTCACGCGTCCAATTTGTCGACATTGTTATTAAACTTACCACGTCGGTTTTTGTATAGTCCTTGCCTTGGTTGGACTTTTAAAAGTCGCTTTTGTAACCCTATTTGATGTGTGTATGCTCTGAGATGTCAATTATTTTTAGCCTGACAGATGTGCAAAAGTGCTTTCATGACAGTTAATGAAACTGAGCTGCCTTTATTTCCTGGTTTAGACGCCGGCAGCGGCGGATCCAGGAATTTTTCAACGGAGGTGCAATATTTAAAAGCTAAGAGCTCAAAACCCAAAAAAAAAAAAAAAAAGACAACTAAACATCCTTATAATTTAAACAATACTAATATTATTCATAATTAATTAAAATAATAACATTACAATTAACCTACAATTGTTGCCGACGAGGTTTCATATCATGAAAACGTCGCATTATATTTGCATTACTAATACAAGAAAAAACATCTTTCTCAATGTAAACAACCAAGCTATCACTCAACCATTGATTCCCCATTTTGTTACGCAATGGTGTTTTCACAATATTCATAGCTGAAAAAGCTCTCTCAACCGAAGCAGTTGCAACGGGTAAAACTAAAGCCAATGTAAGAAGTAAATACACATAGTTGTATATTCTCCTCCTTCCTGTATTCACCAATTTTTCTGCCAGATCAGTAATTCCGTTCAATGATGAAAACTCTGTGATGCTCTGCATATCAACAATATAAAGCCCAAGTTGATCTTCAAGCTTCATGAGGTCTCGGTCATTAAATTCTTGAGGGTAAAATTTAGCAAAACGAAGTATTTTCTGTTTGTCAAAAGCTGCAAAATTATAAGCCGGACTCAAACATGCCATACAAAGAAGCAATTCAGTATTTACCTCAGTAAAACGATTATTCAATTCCACTAGTTGCTTATCAATGATAGTAAGAAATAAGTCCACACGATAATACTGGCGGTTTGTGATTTTCTGAGCTTTACGTCTTGATCTCCCTTGTGGTACAAATAAATCATCCATGTTAGGAACGTCAATATCATTTTTACCACAAAATATTGATACTTCCCTGAGCAAATCATCAAAGTCATCATCCCTCACGGATTGTAGCTTTTGCTTACATCTTTGGACCAACATTATCGCATTCACAATATCTTGATCCATTAAGTAAGGAATTATAAAAAATGAAAACCCAATTAAGTAAGGGATAATATAAATTTAAAAGCCCAATAAAATGGCCCAGCACCAAGCCAGCACAGCACAGCAGCCCAATACACGTTTTTTTTTTTTTTTCAAAACCCTGGTCCAAAACGACGTCGTTTTGGCCAGGAAAAAAAAAAAAAAAAAAAAAACACATCAGCGCCTCTTTTAAAAGCCTGGTCCAAAACGACGTCATTTTGGCCAGGCTGTGTTTAAAAAAAAACAAGCGCGCAGCGTCTTCTTCC
Source organism: Prunus dulcis (assembly GCF_902201215.1). NCBI lineage: Eukaryota > Viridiplantae > Streptophyta > Magnoliopsida > Rosales > Rosaceae > Prunus > Prunus dulcis. Next base: position 29,962 of record NW_023010161.1, read on the forward strand.
CCCAGCCCAGGTGGTTTGAGCATTTCGTCGAACAGGTGGTGTGCATGTCTTTTCTGAAGCAGAGGTGCAATTCCAGCTCTTGTAATGGACTTCTCTGGCGACCGGAGGTGCAGGTGCACCTCCTTGCGCCTGCACAGATCCGCCACTGGACGCCGGTAACTATTAGTTGGTGGAAGTAGTGTTTCAGAAATTTGAAGGTTGGAGCACTGTTCCGTCGTGTTATTCTTAAATATACGACGTGCATTATTTTGGTGACCGTCGTTGTTGTTAATATCTATTAGTCACTTGTAATTTAATTTTAATTAACCGACGTGTTTTCTTTTTCAAATGGTGGTTTTTTTTAATAAAAAAATTGTCTTTTGCATTTTCATTCCACGTCATTTGTTAAAATACTACATTGGTTATGCACTACTACGTTTTACCATTTGCACGACGATATTTTGGGCGATGCAGAGAAATTCGTCACACAAGAAACACTTGCGCAAACTATTGCGAATAATAATTTTATATTTTTGAACTTGCACGACCAACGTGTTCGTCACGACAGAAAACTTAGCGCGACAAATCAATGTTATCGTTGCGCAAAGTTAGCAAGAAAAATGCTGGGTTATTTTATTTAGCACCAAACAGTTGCGCGACGACAGCTATCATCGCGAAAGAAAACTTCGCGCGACCATACCCGTTATTGTCGCGTAAGAAAACGCGGGTTTATTTTATTTGGCACCAAATACTTGCGCGACGAACTGTTATTGTCGTCACGTAGAGTTGGGTCTTTTGAACGATGCTATTGAGCATTGGGTCTCGTCGCGTAATGCTAGTCTGGGATTTTGCGAGACGAAAGTGACCATTTGTGCGATAAAAATGACAAGACACAAAGGCGCCACAGAAGCGGAAATTACGGCTTCATGGAAAGGCGCGACGTCTTTGCTATACTTGTCTGTTCAGAAAGGGCACGTCACGACAAATTTGGAAATGGTGGAAGCTGTAATAGCTAGGGTTTGTCATCTATAAAAGGAAACTAAGGGAGAAAGAAAAAATTACAACTACGGAGAAGAGAGAAAAGAAAGAAAGAAAGAAAAAAGAGACAGAGAAAAAGAAAGCAGAAAGAAAATGTCGAATTCTTTCCCATCTTTTCTAGATCATAACTTGGCTCCGCCAACACAGTCATGGGGGCTAGGAGTTTCACTGGTTTGTTCACCCTACTTTGCTTCCACACGAGGACCAGTGATAGTAAACGACTCTATACTTCTTGACAATGAAGTTGCCATTGGAGTTGCGAGGATTTTGGTGACTCCCAAGGATGTGTGCATACTAGGAACAAGGGATGACAACCAGTTAATGAGCGACGTCGTGGCATTGAGTGTGCAAACTGCGGCATCTATCGCAAGTGTGGGGAATCACCTCATTGCAAAATCTCATGAGGTGCAAATATTGAGAGCTTAGTTAGTGGCCAAGCAGAACTTGGTTGATGAATATTAGCGTGACATCAGAAGATTGAAAAAGAATAGGGCAAAGACATCATAGGAGAATCAACGCCAGCTTGAAAAATTACAGGCAGAAAATGAAAAGTTATCAAAAATGGTAGCTTTTTATTCTAAAGAGATGCAAAAATAGTTGGAGGCCTTCGAGATCCGAGGGAAACGCAAGCGAGATCACAACGGAAGTTTTGCTGAAGCTAAGAGAGTGATCTTTGGGAGCTCAAGTGATGAGCCCTAAGAAGCGGTGCTTGAAGACCCAAAAGAAGATATCTAGAGGGCCAAACTAAAATCTCTTGTGGTGAATTTAGGAAGCCCGACAGGATTATGATGATGATGAAGTTGAGGAAGAAGAAGAAGAAGAAAAAGAAGCTTTTTTTTTTCTTTTTTCTTTTTTATATTTATTTTTTATATTTAAATTTTAAATTTACTTGTTCTATATTTATTTTTTAGTTTTAGTTTTTTAGTTTTTACCCTTTTTTTTTGTAATGAAATGTTTGAAGTGAAATAAAGTTTGTTTTTAACACTCAGAAAAAAAAACTAACTAACCACACCACGTAAATAAATAAATAAATAAATAAATAAAAACTAATTTAACCTAAAAAAGGAAAAAAAGAGGACAGATGTATGTGAGAAACCAGAATATGAACAAAGCTATGACACGATTTGTACGTAGGGTCCATTATAAATCACAATCACCTGGAGCTCTATCATCACAGATTCACTGACTTCTGTAGCTTCTGGTAAAATAGAAAAAATAAAAACCTGAAAAGGACCCGACTATATATGGATCATCATTGACTCTGCTAATGCGTTCAAAAGAGAGAAAAAAAAGGGGAAAAGCATCCTAAAAAAAGAAAGGAACTATTTGATTGCCATCAAAAGGGACAAAGAGAACCGAGGGATCATCAATTATGAATAGTGCATACATGAATAGTGCATACATGGCCACAGCGTAAATAATAATACTCACCTCTAATAATATAGGGGGGCACACAAATGTATTTATTACTTCTTATGAATTCATAAAATTATTTTCGCGTGAGCGTCTTTTTTTCACAAATTTTCATTCCGTGGTTTTATTCCTTCGAAATTGCTCTTTCTCGTCCCTAACCAAATCATAAACCCTCACTCCCTTTCCCCCTCTCTGACCCCAAATTCTCTCCCTCTCTCTCCAACCCCAACCCCCCATCGTTGAAAACCTAAGGTCCCCTCTACTTTCAATTTCATAATCGGCATTTCCACGTCTGTGCTACCATTGACAATGGCCTCCCTCTGCGTGTCTCTCTCACCATCTCCGTCTCCCTCTCACGGTCTCACCAGTCACCACCACTGCCTCTCGCATCCGCTGTCTGTATCAAGGTATCATCTCCCTTTTTGATTTCAGATTTGATTGGAGGTGTTTTTGGGAGCAAATTTCCCCACGAGAATATTCGGTTCGAAAGATTCCCCTTTCCTCTTCGCCGCCTCTTTTTCCCTGCAAAATAGAACAAATAAGAGGACCACACCCGGGGGGTGTTGGCCAAAGGCCCTCCGATGCCTAAATTAGTTCAAGTATTTGTAAGAAAAACACTAGCTAACTAGTGTACGGAGATATGTTTAAGGTGTAAACCGGGCGGCCGGAACCTTATGTAAAATAGAGAGAGAAAGGAGGTGGCTAGGGTTTGAGAGGAATTTTATGTAGAGATTTTAGTAGTAATTCTGACGTACCTCAACCCTTGTATGTGGCCACACTTTTATAGAGCCTCATAGGGTTAGGGTTTGGAGAAAAATAATCCTTGTTGGGAAAGGAATTATTTTTCTGATTTTAGGAGATTTAAATCAATTAGGGATTTAATGCGAATCAAATCCCTAATCAACGCAAGAATCCCCAAATGGAAGAAAATATTTGACCTAGGGTTTGCTAAAAATTAGGTTCCCAGAAATGCCCTCCAGCTTCTGCATGGCGTGTGGTAGCTTGGAGGAGGTGTGAATAAATTGTTGGGCTGTCCAGCTGTAACTGGGCTTCCTTATTGGATTTGGGGTCCCAATTGGAGTCGACTTTTGACTGTTCTTGGAGTTGGGTTCCCAGTAGGAATGGGCTTGCGATTCGTTCTTGACCTAGAATGCCCAACCTGTATAAATGCAGGGCTTCGCTTCACTCTTCTTCACATCGCAAACTTGACTTCTTTACTTTCTAGCTTGAGAAAGATCTTGGAGAATTTGTACTACTTGTTGAAGAGAGGAGTTGTCGTGCATTCCAAGGTAAGTCGAGCAAGTATATTTTTTTCTTCGTCTTCTCTTTTTTTTTTGCGATGAGTACTAGCTAGATGGGACCAAGCTTGTTGTCGTCGCTGGTGGCTGAAGACGGTTGGAGTAGCGGTGACCGTTGGTGTTTTGCCTCCTGCCAGCATGTTGAGAGATGGAAGCAGAATAGTCTAGACTCTGATGATCTGCCGGCTGGGCAGGACGAGTGTTCTGCCAGACTCCTTTAAAAAAAGGATGGCCGACATGTCAAGTTTTCAAGAAATGAAGCTACAACTTTGCTAGCGAAAGATACGACTCCGTTAAGGAAAAAGCCAAGGATCCATTCTGTTGAGAAGACTCAAGTAAGAGCTGTTCTACTGCCATCAACAAGGTCTAAACATCTTGTTGGTGAATATAGCAAGAAGATTGATGGTATACGCGATGTTCGGGATGTTCCTCTTGGGTCTTCTACAGACAAGCTTGGAGACTTTGATTTGCTCCATGAAGTGGTCTGCTTCCCGAGAAGCAAAGAGATGTTGGCATTCCTATCTGAAGTTAGAGTCATCTGCACTAGTCAAGGGATGGAGATCAAACTGGGAGGTGTGCTCATTCGCTCAACTATCGCGATCCAGCTGTTGAGTCACGAACAGTCAAGCGTGGAGTTGATTCAGCATCGTCGACTCATTTATTTCTTTTCAGCTTTTGTAGTCTGGTTTCTTGTGTAGAATAATTGTTGAACTTGGCCGGTTGGTCAACTTGCTTTGGAAATTTTAGTTATTTTTTCAACTTCAATTTGCGTATTGACTTATGAATTGCTTGAGTAACCAACCAGTATCTTGATTGTGTGGCTCCCTTGGAGAATTTATAAATGCCAGGGTCCTTCTTAAGGGACTCCAAGCATGCTCTGCATATCTCATAGGATGTTTTTCTCAGGTCACAGCATGTTTGGCATATGTCCGGAGACATGTCGATGAGAGTGGCCTGTTTGACCTACGTCCGGAGACGTGTCGATGAGTGTGACTCGTTTGGCCTACGTCCAGAGACGTGTCATGAGTGTGGCCCTTTTGGCCTACGTTTGGAGATATGTTGATGAGTGTGGCTCGTTTGGCCTATGTCCGGAGACGAGTTGATGAGATGAAAGTGACTCGTTTGGCCCACGTCCAAGGACGTGTCGATGAGTGTGGCCCGTTTGGCCTATGTCCGGAGACTTGTGGATGAGTGTGGCCCGTTTGGCCTACGTCCGTAGACGTGTCGATATGTGTGGCCCGTTTGGCCTACGTCTGGAGACGTGTCATGAGAGTGGCCCGTTTGGCCTACGTCCAGAGAAGTGTCAATGTGTGTGGCCCGTTTGGCCTACGTCTGGAGACGTGTCGATGAGAGGGGCCGGTTTGGCCTACGTCCGGAGACGTGTCGATGAGTGTGGCCCGTCTGGCCTACGTCCGAAGACGTGTCAATGAGAATGGCCCGTTTGGCCTACGTCCGGAGACGTGTCGATGAGTGTGGCCCATTTGGCCTACGTTCAGAGACGTGTCGATGAAAGTGGCCCGTTTGGCCTACGTTCGGAGACATGTCGATGTGTGTGGCCCGTTTGGCCTAAGTCCGGAGACGTGTCGATGAGTGTGGCCCGTTTGGCCTACGTCCAGAGACGTGTCGATTGCATTTGTGAACACTCCATTGGAAAGAAAAGCTTGATCATGTATTGATGTCTACATGACTACATTGCTTTATTGAACAAAAGAGATGAGTTGCAGAGGTAACTTGTCTTCAATGGAGGCGAGGGAGGCATGGCCTCTTGCTTGGAGCCGAGCTGATAGGCGAAGAGCTTCGTGGATAGTACCTTCGGAGGTGATGGGCATTCCATTGTCTTGGAACTTCCTTCCCTTAAAAAGTGATGTCGGGATCGTCTTCCATGACTGGGTAACAGGTGACAGCTTGGGAGACCTTCACTTATCGCTTGCATGATCTTTCTCTTCTGCTCCTCGGTGGTCAGCTCGGGCTTTTAAAGTCGGCTAAGATCGTGCTGATCCGTATAACTTTTTTCGTGGAGGTTCGTTGACAGCCGCGTCACGATATTTGATTTGCTGGATAGCCCACTTGAAATGAATTTCGTGCAATGGCCGTCTCTGACCAGTTCTTCGAGGTGCTTTTTCTAGGCGAAGCAGTCGTTTGTGTAATGACCGTGCCCTTCATAGAATTCGCAATATCTACTGGTATCCTTCTTGGCTGGGTTTCCCTTCAAAGGCGATGGTTTCTTCAACCAAGGCATGTTCTTTACTTGGGCTAGGGTCTGCTGTATCGGAATAGTGAACTTGGTGTAGGTCTCAGTTGTTGGAGCACCTCCCTGAGGCTGTAATTCGCGCTTGCCCCCATCCTTGTCTTTTATCATGTCGTTTCTTTGGCTTGCCGCCTCAACCGGTTGATCGGCTTGCTTGGCAGCTTTCTTTGCGGCGATCCGGTCATCGTCCCAAAGCGCATAGCGCTCTGCTGTCGCGAAGACTTCTACTAGTGTTTGGCAGGGAGAGATGGTCAGCTCGCGATACAGCTCACACTCAATTGGCAAGCCCCTCTTGAAGGCCGATGAAGCGATTCGGTCGTCACATCCAATGATGTTCGCCCTTTCTGCTTTGAACCTCTTGATGTAATCTCGAAGGGATTCTTCGTACTTCTTTTGCAGGTTGAACAGGTGGTCAGGATTCTTCTTGATCATCCGGTAAGAAGTGTATTCTTTGGTGAAGACATAAGCTAGCTCCTTGAAACTGCTGATCGACCCAGATGGCAGGGTGTAAAACCAGTCTTGGGCTGCTCCTAGCAAAGTCATTGCAAACACCTTGCACATCAGTGCATCGTTAGCCTTGTAGAAGATCATGATACTTTTGAAGTGCTTTAGATTGCTATCGGGATCGGAATCCCCTTTGAAATGCGTGAATGAAGGCGTTGAGAATCTTTTTGGGGGGGCAGTTTGCTCGATCTCGGCAGTGAAAGGCGTAGAGTTTGCTTGGTCCACCTCCCTACGTAGAGCATGTTCGAAATTTCCACCAATCTTTAAGTTACGAAGTCGGTCGTTTACGAGCTTCTCGACATCCTCCGCGCGCATGGCTTGCCGATCATGTTGGCGACCCTCGTGATTCAGGCGGGGATGGTTGACTTCCTCGTCGACTTGAAGAAGTTGACCTCCTCGGTTGCCCTGCCCGTGAGGCAGATTGGTGGATTGAGCTTGCGAAGATTCCTCCACGAGTTGTTGTCGCAAGTTGGTTCTCGAGCGGGTTAGTGAACTTCGGTCGTTGCGTTCGTCACGCAATCGTTCACGGACTCGTGCCCCCTGTGTGCCTAGTCTTGAATGGATCGTCGATCGGCTCAGAGTACGGCTTGCAGATGTTTGCGTCTCGCCAGCTCAATCTCATTCTCTCCCATGCCAGTTTGTCTCTGACTGACTAGTCTGGGATCCCTCAAAATGCTCGCCAGTATAATCGCGGATCCTTCTCTCATTGTCATGGGCTCCAAGGTTTTGACCGAAGTTGATCTGCCTGAGGAGCTGGCCAATTAAATTGTTTTGGTCGTCAACCCTTTGTGTAAGCTGATCTACTCGTGAGTCAAGGCTCACTTGACTGCGCGGGTCGGGAATAGAGGTGTGGATCGGGCCCAATGGCAGATGGGCTAGGGTTCCATTAGATGTGTACACAGGTGCATACGTCAAGTGTGGTTGCAAAGGAGCGAGTGAATGGATTTGCTCCAAGACTAGGGAATGGCCCGAGATGGCATTGAGGTGGTCACGAATGGCGACACTGTCATGGGTGGCAGCACCGGCACCTAGGCCTTGCAGTTGCACGACAGAGGAGGCCAAGGGGCTGCGTGGCTACGCTGCAATTTCAGCAGCCACATGGCACAGCTGCTGCTGCGTTCCGGTTGCTATAGCAGTTGTTTGGAGAGGTTGCGTAGCTGCCGGAGGTGGCTGGACAGCATGGGCAGCCACGAGGGGCTGCTGGAACCCGCCGGGAAGCTGCTGGAACGCGCTGGCAGCCATGGGAGGCTGCTGGAAATCTCCGGGAAGCTGTTGGAAGGCCCTGGTAGCCATGGGAGGCTGCTGGAACTCGCTGGGAAGCTGCTAGAATGCGCTGGCAGCCATGGGAGGCTGCTGAAACTGGCCGGGGAGCTGCTGGAAATCACTGGCAGCCATGGGATGTTGCTGGATCTCGCTGGGAAGCTGCTGGAACGTGCTGGCAGCGATGGGAGGTTGCTGCAAAACGCTGGCAGCAGCTGTACCTCGTGGTGGCAGCGAGGCTTCGGCCGTTCCGGAGTGCGCCATCGCGGTGGTTTTGTCCCTAAGGCGTTTGCTTCCAACCATGGTTGTTTGGAAGGCTTCGGTGGATTGAAAAAATAGGTTTGGAGCACGCTTTGAGTATATCTCGTGCTCTCAATGAAAGCACCAATTTGTGGGAGCAAATTTCCCCACGAGAATATTCGGTTCGAAAGATTCCCCTTTCTTCTTCGCCGCCTCTTTCTCCCTGCAAAATAGAACAAATAAGAGGACCACACCCGGGGGGTGTTGGCCAAAGGCCCTCCGATGCCTAAGTCAGTTCAATCGATCCGTAGAGAAACGATAGCTAAAATAGGATACGGGATGTGTTTATAATATAAATTGGGTGGCCGGAGCCTT